>NW_009604364.1:1336-13031 GCF_000690535.1 Cariama cristata | reverse complement strand
CCAACACCCCCCCCACACCCAAACCCCTAAACCCAACCCACCCAACCTCCAAACCCGGGGGTTCTGCCAATTTTTTTCTTCCCACTGTGGGAGGTTTGGCAGCTCAGTGTGGGTTGAATGAAGCCCTTGTGTGGACCGAGTAGCAGCAGATCTCTGCTTTTTCCAAACCAAAAGTGGAAATTGTGGTTTTGTTCCCCCGTGACAGCCTACTGTCTGCCACCCTGGGACAAACAGCAGTGGGGGGGCACTCGGTGACCGGTGCAGGTCGCATGGCCTGGGGCTCTCTGCCCACGCTGTGGCCCAAAGAAGCTGCTTGCCCAAATGCTGCTGAATTCCAGGTATAAAAAACACAGTGTGTGAAATAAAATGCAGACTAAGAACCTGTCCCAGAAACGCTGAGCATCTGCAAGTTCGATAGCCTGTACAGATCAAACCCTGAATGCCCACAGATGAGTGGAAATGCCTCTTATGTTGGAGTTGAAAGCTTTACTTTTTTTTTTTTTCAAATACCATTAGTAAACCATTATCTCTGCCTCCCTGATGTCCAGAAATGTCTTTTGTTGCTTTTGACCAGGTTGTTATAAACTTGCTGCTGATGTACTTTTAAGCCTTATGAAACGGCGTAGGGAATGGGTTTGTGACAAGTGCGATTGCCGCGGAAGGTTTCTCCTGGCTCGTTTCCTTGCTGATCTCGGGCATCGTCCAAACGAGCCCGGGGACCGAGAGGTTAAAACACACGGATCGGTTATTTCTCCTGATTCCTTCCCATGGCTTCGAGCAGGTTTGAGCCGTTCAATGCGAGTTTTGCCAAGGGGAGGAGAACAGGCACGAATCCATGTATAAGAAAACAAGATGTTTTCTAAAAAAATATCTACTTTTACTGTGAGACATTTTGTAAAGAAATCAGGTTCCCTCAAAGCTACAGAGCTCACGTGCTTTGATTTAATAGTTTTCTGAATGGAAATGCACCAGAACATCAGTGCTTTCAAGCCCAGTGTGATAATGTCTCTGGCATTGTGCAAATAAGTTCCTGGAATGGTACTCTGGCTGGTCAAAAGGTTTGGCTATATTTTATACAGAGCAACTCGGTTCACCTCTATATTAAGGATTATTTGTTTGGGGTGGAGAGGAGGAGGGTGGGTTGCTTGCAGCCTGCCAGAAACAGATGCATAAATTATCTAGGAGAGCTCAGACCTTTGTAGAGAGCAAGCAGCAGTGAGAGTTAATGCAACCAAGATTTTCAGCTTTCATGTAAAACAAACAAACAAAAAAACCCCTTCACCCAACCCAAAGTGGCCTCGTGTTCTTGTTTGGGATTTTCCAGCTGCAGCAAACCGTAGCGCAAGGAATTGCTGCAGAAATCCTACCTGCCTGGTGGCCGCAGCTTCCATCAGCCGGGCACGTCGAGCTGCAGATGCTGGTCCTGAGGGCACGCCGCCAGCCCGCAGTTCTGCGGGTACCCATTTTGGGGTGAAAGTAATTTTTCCTTAAGCCGAAGATGTTTGGAAGTTGGTCTGAAAAGGCTGGTCTTGTGCTAAGGGTGCCTGAGGAAGAGGAGGCGATCGCGAGTGCCTCCTGCCTTGTCTAATCTCCCCCCTTATCTTCCCCTACACCCCAAAAAAGCAGTTTGTCTTGATAAAGTGTTGAAACAGAACACATCGGCGCTGGCTGACGGGAGGGCCGGAGGGTGCAGCCCTGCCGATGCTCAGCCCTGCGTGGGGCTGGCAGCCCCCATCCCTTAGGAGGGGCCCGTCTGGTGGCTCCTTAGCGCTTTTTTCGGGAAGTTACGCTGACACAAACCAGATCGAGCCCCAAAATGTTCGGTCCAGTCTATCCATTAAGCTCCCACATCTAAATGGGATGCAATTTCATGGTGGTTATTTGTAATTGAGGACCGTCAACCTCAGGATTCAAGCCCTGGCTTGAAAAGCGTGGGTTGTTTTTACACAAAATAACGTGTTTGTGGTTTGGTCGTTGGGTGTCGCGTGCCTGGGTTTGTGGTTTGGAAGGGGGGTCCCGGCCCAACCGCTGGGGTGTTTGTTTGTCTTTTAAGCTGAGATTCTCAAGTAATTCCTTGATTGCAAGAGCTCTTAAGAAAAACAAAAATGTTATGAAACATGCGGTCTAAAATCTCCGCAGTTTGGTGGGTCTGTGGGGCCCCAGACAGGAGTTATAATTGAAATCGCTTGTAAGTCAGTGAAATGCCAATAACTTATTAATGCGGCTTTTCTAAAGCGAAAATCCTGCCTTCTTGCTGTTTGCCGACAGGGAAAAAGCATAATTAAAGTTTCTTTGTATTGCTTTATAAGTGCAGGATCAGATGAATAGATTTATTTTCCATACCTAGAGGACAGTCTTTAACGACAAGGTGTTATTTGGATTTTTTTTTTTTTTAGCAAGCGGCATAACGACGGTGACGCTTGCATGAAAACAGGGAGCGCTGGCTTACGACCGCGGCTTAAAATTAATTGCAGCGGAGGATGCCCTCAGCCCGTAGATTATTTCAGTGGAGCGGGGGGTTCGGAGCGCGGGCGCCTTTGAGCCGATGCTGTCGGGTGCGTGGTCCCGGGTGGTGTGGCAGCTGTCAGGAGCCGGGATGGAGCTTCCTCTCGTGGCGAATTGCATGTTCCTCACGTCAAACACCCGTGAATTATCAATGCGCAAGTTACAGTTGCGTTGGGGGCTGGGATAACTTACGCACCCGCCTCCTAAAGGCCTTTTTATTCATGAGTATGTAAATCCGAGGCATAAACGCTTTGTGTCTCTATATTCTCCCCAGCAGAGGGATCAATATGCAGGAAATGTAAGTTAACAAAGTGTCGGGGTGGAACTTCATTACAGCTTTTCTTTTGCCCTTTTTCAAAAGAAAGCGATTCGAGTGTCCTAAATTAACAGGCATCCGAGTCTCTCCTTGGTGACCTGCCCGGGGCTTTCCCTGCAGGAGGGATGCTCGGAGGGCAGGGTGCTGAGGCGCGGTGCTCGGGCAGGATGGCAGAGGAGGTGCTGGTTTTGGATCAGCCCATCGGTGCCCTGTGACCGTACAGAAGGAGCCTCGGGATGCCCAAAACCCCTGACCGGCACCGAGGACCTCACCTGGACTTGGGATTGGGGTTTCACCCTTGGGGAAGTGCCAGGGGTTGAGCATCCTCGGCACCGGTGGTGACGGTGTCACAGCGAATCTAGAATTGCCATTCTTTCACCAAATGTATGAGTCATAAGATAAAATAGTTGGTGGGTTCTGTGTTCGTACTTCAATAGGAACGAGGGGGAGAGATGCTCTAGGTTGTGCACTTGAAATGTATTGGGGTTATAGAAAACATTGGGGGTTTCTTTTTTTTTTGTTGTTGTATTAGAATTTTGAGCGTACTGAGGTCCGTAGCAGAGGAGGCGAAGGAGGCTCTTCCTCTGCTTGAAGGACAAGATGATTAGTCTGAAGGCAGGGAAAACTTCTCTTCAGCCCTCTGTGGGACACGTTTGTGTGACAGCTGGAGGACAAAAAGACAAACAAACCCACAAACCAAACACGTGCTTTCCCCGTGTTCCTGGTACACCTGCACACAGAGCTTCGGGGCCCTTCTCCCTGGGGGGAGAAGCAAGATCCCATCCGAATAAAGACAGCCTCGTCTCGCACACACGTTGGGAGTGGTATCTGCTCACTGGGGTGGACCTGCTCATGGGAATAATGATGATTTTACCTGTATCTTGCAAGCTCGCTCTCGAAACACTAACAAATCCTGAAATACAAAATTCCCAGCTGAGAGAAATGGTCTGGACAGCAATAAAAGCCCCTGCTATATATACGTTAACACGTGCTAAACGACTACTGACTTCATTGCGACTTAAGCGTGTGCTTAAATGTGTGGTTCAATGTGAGCCATGGGGAATACATTAAATTATTACCCAGGTTATGTAGTGCTGAAAATCACTATGTGCAAAAATAAAGCCACTGTCCTGAAGAATTTAATCTAAAGACCGGTTATAATAAATTCTACAGTGAAATGTGTTAAAGGACAACTGGAGGGAAGAAAAAGCACCTTTTTTTTTTTCCTTGTCATTTCTTTCATTTCTCCTTTAAATGTAAGGAGTCAAGTATAACTTAATTCAGCAAGCTTCTCCTTAGAGCTGTTGTACCTGCTGGCGGGTTTACTCAAGCAAAGAGGCTACGTTGGATGTTCTGTCATTTGGCACGAAGGCATTTTGTGTCTGTGCACATGTGTATTTTAACGAGTAGCTTTGTTTAAGGCTTACGGTGATGAACTACTTCTTCAAATGAGTTAAACTTTTATTGTTTAACCCTCGGAGAGATGCGGCAGTTGAAAGAGATTGGGTGTCCGAATTGATAATTTTTTTTTTTTTGGTCTGTTGAAGGGTGGCTGGGAGCGTGCGGCCGCGTACCGGTGTGCGGCGGGGGCAGAGCCGCCGGGGCGTTGAGCAAACCCTGGGACGACTTCTTCTAATCCAGTGTCACGGGAAGAGCAGCCGAAACAATCGGCATCATCCTTCACCTTGATAATGCTTTCTCGCCAACTAATAGCTCCTTGTTCATCAAGGAAACGAATGTGTGGGGAGGTGACACGCTCTTCACCCACTGCTCTTTGTTCTAGGGTCCTCCAGACTGATTGTATCAGCTCCAGCGCTGACAAATATCCCCCCAAACTTTAACACTATGTAAAATTGAGTTATGGGGTTTTAAGGTTAGACTCCTCTGGCTGAAGGTTGATTGTCTCCGAGAGATAAAGGAATCAGTACTCAACAATAACAAAATCTTTGCCATAGGATAATGCCTGTTATTGAGCTCACAGCTCTCTTTATTTGGTTACAAAGCTTCACCCCTATTTTTTTCCCTGCGCTTATAGGTTAAAGCGGGAGCTGCTATTTGAAATTGGTGAATTGCTGCTGTTCCTCTACCCACCCTCACCCTCTGCTTGAGCAAACGCTCCGGCAGATAGATCGATTCCTTGAAACATCCCATCACCCAGGGCTGTGTCTCTGCAGCTGCGGTTTTTTAACCGAGTTGCCCTCGCCATGGCACCCTCCCAGCAGTGAAGCGGCGCAGAGATGCTGCTGGCCCTTGGGTAGCCCTTGGAGAAAGAAGCCTTGACTGCCTCGCCTGGGCAATCCCAAAGAGCTTACTGGGCAAGTCAAAGAGTAGCAGGAGGAGAGCATTAGCCTAATTTTACAGTAATATTCATCCATTGGAGCGGAGGAAATAATTTTCATTGAGCTGAGGCGGATGCGGAGTGTGAGTGGCTTGACCCAGGTGCAGCGAAGAGCTTGTGGTGTAGGTGGCAATCGCGTCCGGAAGCCTTGGAGCCCCAAACACCTTGCTCGGGTTCTCTGGCCAAAGAACTGTTTTGCATTTAGTAATGAGACTTGGCCATCTGCTGCAAATGGAAACGGTCTGGCGTCGCTCTGCAGAGGATCAAAGCATTAACAAAAATGATGGAATTTGGGGGAAGAAATCGGAAGTTTATTTTAGCTTTAAACTGATGATATCTGGGCCAAAGGCAGTCAGTGCTGAGACGGTCTTATGCTGGGGGCAACGAGAGCCTGCCAAAAGAGATGCCTAGGAGGGGCTGTGCTAGCAGTGGGCGAAGAAGTCACAAAAACCAAGGGAGGACAAAATTTAGTGGAGTGAAGCTCCCTGTACTCTCTGAACTCCTTCCAAATCCTGGGAGCACTCTGCCTTTCCTGATAAACACCTGATACATGAGGTGTGTGGAGAGTACGCGCATGATAGGGATGAACTTTCCTTGAAGATTTGGAGGAGGCAGGCAGTTGATGTCAATCTTTGAAAAAATACATATAGGGTGGTGCTCTCTACTCCCCATAAGGTGTATCTCTGCTTTACCCACTTTTAGTTACTTAAAAAGACGGAACTCTGCTGTCCCCCAAAGGCCATGGACATTTGCAGGAGAGGTCTTTGGCCTGATGGAGCTTTGAAGTCTACCCTGATTTCTGCTTCCTTAAACTTCATTCATATCTTTATGCTTCAAAGCAGACTTGATTACCCCAGGGAGCTGTGGACCACAGGATGAGTGCAGAGATCCCCTGCCTCTGACCTTGGAGGGAAATGCTTTCCATCCTGCTCCTGTGCACACCCTTCACGTGGTCAGTGTCTTGGGGGGAGCTGCCAAGATTTTGGGCCAGATCCAGTGCTGGGGTTCAGCCTGTGTTGATTTTGCATTGGAAGAAGCCTACTGTTATCCAGACTCTGCTCTTCTCCGTGGCAGAGGTCCCTCACCCCTGTGCACCACGCAACCAATTTATTCTTGAGATCCTCAATTACACTGCAAATTCTTATTTTCTCCCCTTTTACTCCATAACATTTCCTGGTGCTGGATGTGCTCTGGATTATTTTTTTTTTTGTTACCCTGGTTTATTCTTTAGTCGGATGAATCTCATTTTATTATTCTATCCGTATTCCTAACCTCTCTGTGTCCCCTACTATTATTTCCTCTGCTTTCACTTGATATTTGCATTACCACCTAATTTAGTATCTTCCTGCTCATTGAATTAATGGACTGTTTACTCGCCTTAGATAAAACGGGGACTAATACCCTGCAGTACCCCAACACAGACGCTTCTCCCCCACGTGACAGGGAGCCATTTATCACCAGCTTTTGTCTGTGGCCCTTGGGCCAATTTTCAGGCTGTGACGATTGCTTCTATCCAAGCTGGGGTAAATTAATTTTTTTTTTCAGTGAGATTTGCTGTGGCACCACATCAAACGCTCAGTAAAGTCTCTAGATATATTGCATCTTCCACATTACCCTTCGTCTGCTAATTTTGTAGCTTGATCAGAAAGGCTGACCGTATGCGCCTAAGGTCATTCGCGCTTTACAGACCCAAAGGTTGCTTGTTGCTAAGAAGGCAATTATTGCCGGGGTGCTCATAAAGTAATTTCGTCCCTTTTTGATTTTTTTTTTTAATCTATTCCGTTATTTTATGAGTGTGACATTAGATTTGCCAGAGCAGTTTTCAGCTTCACCTTGCTGTTGTATTTTTAAACTTTGGTGCTACCTTTGATTGTTGCCCTCTCCGTATTTCTCAGTTCTCTGCTGCGATTAGCGGGAAAGGCCGGCGGTTTGGTAAGTTTGGGAACTTTGTTATCGTAATTCCTGTAACACTTCATGCAAATGGAGATTGTTGGGAAGGAAAGCCAAACCTTAGAAGTACAAAACAATAAACGGGTACGTTTGTTTACCCCTTTCCATGCTCACACCCCTGTCCTAGCTGTAGCCCAGGGAGCCCATGGCTACTTGAGTCATCCCTACTGCCACCAAGGAGCAGAACGTGACTTTGGCTTCCTCGAGTCGAAATGGCACTTCCCAAGTAGGTGAGAAATCTTTGCTGCCAACTTTTAGCTGTGTTTGTCATCTGGTGGATGTCAGGGTGGTGACACCGCTCTTAAGATGCGTTTCCAGTTTGCTTTCTGCCAAGGTTCATTTCAAGTTTCTCTATTTCCATCTGTAGGTGGAAATTTCACATCTGCCTTGAATGTCTCCCTGGATCTGCTAGCTCTGCTGGGCCAGATCCATCAGCTTCAATTATTTTGTTGGGGAAAAAAATACGTCTTATTTTGAATGAAGGAAAAATTCAGTGTCCCTTCTCCCTGCCTGCCTCCCCAGTCTAGGAGAAATCTAGTTGGGGAAAAAAAAAAACCCAGACATAAGCTTTTCTTTTCAAATGCAATTGGAAGAAGATGATCAGAAATGCTTTAATTTTATATTTAAGGTCTTGCAAAGCCATTCTTAATTTGTTTAAGAAAAAACCCACAACCAACCAACAGAAAAGCAAAGCGAGAAGATTGAAAAGCGCATAAACTTTTACGATGGAAAACTAACTAGCCCTACCAAGGGAAAGTAAGGCCAGACAATATCGGTATTTGAATATTCCCTTTTCCTTCTCGTCTTTGATATGCAAACTTGCTGCTGATCAAAGAACTCTGGGAGGAGGAGGACAATAGTGCGGATCATGGTGACTTTGGGGTTTGGTTCCTCGGTTTGATCCCATGATGGCTGGGGTGGGCTTGGGGATGGGGACGAGCACTGCTTTCCTCCCCTCCCCCTTGGTCTTCCCCTTCAACCCCTGAATTCAGGGATCAGCAGGGGAGCTGCGCTGTCTGAGCCAGGGGCACAGGCACAAGCCCTGAGGTTGCAGAAACTGCCATAAAATGGCTATCGCTCTGCCGTCTACAAAGCCTCCATCCCTCTTGGGTACCCCAGTATGCTAAATCTGTGGGTTCAGGCTTGGGGCAGGTGGTAGGATTTGCTCCTTTAATCTTCAGCGTCTATTTATTACAGTGGAGCTCCAGGGCATCTGAGCATGGCCTTTCTCGCCAAGAGACCATAACAAATGGATGCGCTACCTCTTTGACGCAGAACCGAGGTTTGCGCACCACCTATCTGCGCGATTCGGTGCTGGCTCTTTCTGTCTCCGCTTCTTCTTTTGTTGTGGTGCTTAGAAAACGGAGAGGGAGCAGGAAGGGATTTGAATGCAAAGAGCGGCTCCGGTTGACCATCCACACCTGCCCTCCCCTCCCCTTCCCTTCCTGGCCAGTCCTTGGCTCATTTTTCATGGAGGGGGATGCTCACCTTGTGGATGAGAAAACGCTGTGCCCCAGGCCATGGGACCATGACTTAGAGTAACCCTTTTCCCTTTGTTTACTCTTAGGTATTGAACCCTTTCGCAATTGCTAATTATTTTTCAATTGCCCAAGACAAATGAGAAGGTTAGGGAGGTGCCGTTTCTCAGTGACCCTGCCTGTCAGTCGCCATGACTCTCTATTAATGTTGGAGATGGTTTTGTTAGATTTTTCTTGTTGGTTTTGAAGAATAAGAGGGAAATATCTTGAGTTGCAGAGGTAATTTAAGCCTTTCCCTGTCTCTGAATGCCACCAGAGATTAGCAGGCTAATGACACCGGTGGGCAGTTCCATCCTCTCATTGCAACTTAACTTCATTTTTAAGGGAAAAAAACTATCCTCAAAGAAGGTGGGGATCCACAGTAAACCTCAGCCTTCTACAAGAAGGCACAACAGTCTTGTCCTAGTCTTCTGGAAGAGTTTATTTCTTATTGCAGTGATATTTTGTGGTGCTACCCCAGTACCAAAACTATTTTGCACCAAGTTACAGCTCTGAAGAGTTTGCAGTTTGAACAGGCAAACAGAGGACGTAAAGGATGACCAGGGGGGTGATGTTAGAGGAGCACGAAGTGATTGGACTCCAACACACCAACTGTCAGAGGTAACGTCGGACTAGGATCAACCCAGCGCCCTCAACTTTCCGTTGTAGTCTGGGAGGGTGAATTAGGGGATGAAAAACCAGCAGCGAGGTGTGCACACAAGTCCTGGGTTCCCCAGACTGACCCTATCGAAGCTGAAAATATCATTTAGCTGAAAACGTTGATTCTTGGCAGTTGAGTGACCTTGGCTTGCAGGCGAGGTATTCCTCGCTTGGATTTGAAGGAGGAGGGGGCTGCGGGGCCATCCGGACCCCGATTCTTTGCGTTTACGTTCTCAACGCAATCAACTTGCTCTGGGATTACAGGAAACACTGGCTTCAATCTCCGCGTCAGAATTCCTGTTCCTTGGAAGCGTAAAGCTTTTAATCTATGTCTACAAACAGCCCTGGCTTCCCTAGAAGGGGACTGTGATGGGGGGTGTTGCTGGGTGGGGGTTCGCGGCTGCTCCCCGAACCCACGTGCTGGTGGTGAGCGACGAGTGCTTGCTATGTGTGCTTCCAGGGGAGACGGTTCTTGGCAACCTTTGGCAGAGCTGAATCTCCTGGTTCCCTATTGAATGGGGGAGCTTAAAAAAAAAAAACAAACCCAAACAAAACCAACCCAACCCTGCGCTTTTCAACGTGAGACGTATTTTGCAACCCGTCTCCAGGCAGCTCGCAACCCAAAGGGCATCACCGAACGCGCCAGCGACCGAGTAGCAACTGGGGGGAGGGAATAGGAGGACAGAGGAAGATGGAAAACCTCCTATACAATAATTAGAATAAAATTGGGGTATCGAGAATACAGGGGTCAGCTTCTGTTCACACCAATATGGCTTTCACCTTGTAGAGAAAGGCCTGCACCAGGTAATTAGGTCAAGTCAATGATTATATATCTTTAAGCGAAGTGGAAGGGACTGTAATTGTGATGAAATTTGTTTGAAGAGGGAAAGCATGGGGAATTTTGTTTAAAGGTAACGAGTTCAAAGGGTAAATGAAGTTCAAGGTTCAGTTCCTGTTCACTCCTAACAAAAAAAAAAAGAAAACAACACCCACGCACACCAAGCAGCCAATATTTCTATCAGACGAGCTGCTTTATCTTTTAGGGAAGGGAATGGGATCATATCCCTGTAGGAAAACTGGAATTAAAACGGTGACAGCTCTTTAATGGGGCTTTCTTTCTTTAGGAGCCAACAGAAGGGTAAACCTTGTGTAATGGGTTGTTTTTTTTTTTTTTTCCCTGTTTGGTTTATTCTTCCCTTTGGAGCGCGCTGCCACACGCAGCCACCTTGCATGCAAATCGGTGACATCCTGAGAAGGGCCTGGCCTGTGATATGCAAATACCCACTTTGTTTATGGGAACTTTTCAAGAGGGGAAGGCAGCTGGGCTGTGAACGATGGGGCAAACTGCTCACCTTGGGGGATTTAACAGGGTTTCAGCTTCCCTTAAATGGTTTTGGTGGAGAAAAATTGTGTTCCCATTTGTGCTTCTGAAACGATCTGTTTTCCTCCCAGTAAATATGTGGATTCTGTCGATGCTGGTGGGTGTTTTGGTTTGATGGAGGGCAGGAGAGGGTTTCCCTGTAGCCCGGCTGGGATGTGCTTGGGTGTTCTTGGAGCTGGGAGAAAAGAGCATCAGAAAAAATGGTCATGGCTGCCCTTGGAAGTGGTTGTCTTTAAATTGCACGTGTAGGTGTAGAAAGGTGGGACGATAGTCATGATGCAAGTCAGGATCTCTGGCCTCTTCCTCGCAGCATCATGATGTGATCTTGGAAACAGTTTTGACTGTGGCACCAAATATGATCTGTGAACCAGCAGTGCATCGGATTGGGGGGGGCTGGACCCCCACTCCTTGCTCTCTGGCAGTGCTGGTCTCCTGCGATGCCTTGGCCAAGGCTGGGCTGCGAAGGTGCGATGCTGACGTTTGGGCCCAAAGAGTTTGTGATGGATGCTTGGAGGTGGCTCTGCAGGAGGATTTGGCTGTGCTCGTTGTCCCCTTTCCCGAGGAAACGAGGAGGGGGTTCATGGTGGTGGTGATCATCGTGCTGTTTTTCTCATACGAGTGTTAAGCCTCGCTGCTTTTTTTCCTAACGGCTGAATCGTGGGACAGGAGGCTCCTTCTGAGCACAAAATAGTGTTGTTTGACCTCATCTTGAAGGTAAACTGCAGAAGTTTAGTGCTCCCCTCACTTGGAAAAGTACCAAAGCAGCTCCCCAGGAAACCTCTAAATGGGATGGAGGCAAGGGGCAGCCCCCAAACCTCTTGGCGTGGCCGGTAAAGCTCGCTGTGAACTTGGGCTGAGGTCCTGGCTGCCTTGGTGCTCGCACAGGGCTGGTGCCTGGCTTTGGGACATGCCACAGAGGAGGACACGGGTGACATGGGTGACACGGGTTCTGACCCATCCCTGCTCGGCGCGAGCGGCACCGATGGGCTGGTGACCAGAGCCGGGACTGGGGAGGGGTGGCTGGGGGG
>NW_009604364.1:0-1319 GCF_000690535.1 Cariama cristata | reverse complement strand
GAACCCGAGCTGCAAATATTTCCACCCGGGCAAAATTTAGTAGAAGTTCAAGGAACAACATTGCGACAATATTAATGACCTCAAAGGGCATCCAAAGTTCAGAGTTCGCCTTCTGTTTACACCACCGATCCTTTTCTCCCTTTTCCTATTGCACCCCTCCTATCTTCCGTATAAATTTGATGTCACCGGTTGCTGTTAAGATCTGTTTTGTGACATTTCAATCTGGTTTAGATTTTTTTTTTTTCCTTCCCCCGGAAAAAATACACAGCGGTTTTGTGTGGATAATAGAGGGTGAAGGGTGGGTGTCAGGGTGGAGGGTCCGTGGGGGAGCAAGGGTGCTCTCGTGATCAGTTCAAGGTTCACTCTTTGTTCGCCCGCAATAAAAAGTCTTCAGTTATCAGGTATTTAAACCCAAATCAGCAGTTCCATATCCGTAACCTGAGCTAAGCGTTCCTCCATCTAATGGCCGGGCGGCTGTCGTTTGCAGCGAGTTGGGTGACACTCGATTTGTACTCGGTGACGGGAACAGATGGGTCTTCATTGTGAGAGCCCGCCTGTATGCAAATGTGAACGGAGTTTCACCCGCGCCTGACCTGACCACGCACAGGCATTTACCCCGCGCACGCAGCCGGGGGGGCGGCCAAGGGCGATAAAAAATGGCACTCGGATAGTACCAGCGGCAGGTCAAGTTTACCATCCGTCTTTCAGCGGGACCGAGATGGCAACACAGTTATTTAGTTTCAGCGGTGATGTTGGTTGCAATAAACTCCATCATTTCACCTGTTTATGAACCCAACCTCGTACCGGTTTGTCCGCAAAAAAAAAAAAAAGAAAAAAGAAAAAAAAGGCAAACGAATGCGGGTGATCGGCTTCTTGTTTCTGTCGGGATGAGGAAGGGTCCTGCTCTCCGATGGGGTTTCTTTCTCTTTTATTTCATCCTGCAGTCTGCACTGTTACATCCCTACCTCCTCACTTTGTATTTTGAGGTTTTGTTTATTTCGTCAGAAGAAACAGAAGCCCGTCTGTGCTGGAATGGGCTTTTTTATTATTTAAAAATTGAGAAAAATGATAATTGATGCCAGAATAAACAAGCAGCATTTTAGGCGTTGGTTAACAGTTTTGCATGTACATAGGCGGTATACAATATATAATAAATCTTACCATTTAAATGTGCAACCCTTCATTAGAGTGAAAATATGAACAGCTGTAATCGCACATTTACGCTGGTGACAGAGAAAAATCTGGTTACAGTTGTAATTTTTCATGCTGATGAAGAACTGGGAGCAGGTTCGAGCACTGATTCTGTAACAGGGTGGAAT
>NW_009604363.1:31851-40763 GCF_000690535.1 Cariama cristata | reverse complement strand
GACATTTTAATGTTTGCCCTTTTGTTTCTCACTACCCAAACCATTTATTTGTTTGTTTATTTAGTGCTTGATCGGAAGGAGTGAAGGAGGTGAACCTGTGATAAAAAGGCGGCAAGGTGTACTTTCAGTTGTTTGTTTTTTTCTCACTACCCAAAGGTATTTTAATTGGCGGTAAATTCCATTACTTTCTGCCAAGTCGAGTGTGTTTTGCATATGTACAGCAGTAACTATTAAGCAATCTACCTGTCTTTTTCTCAACCCATGAGCTTTTCCATCCTGTTTTCTTCCTCTGTCCAGTTGGTGGTGGGAAGGTGGAGGGTAGAGCAGTGAGTAGCTGGGTGGGCATTTGGCAGCTGTCCAAGGCTAACCCATCATGATTACTTACTAATGTGGGGAAATGGGAAGTTTGGGAGCTCCTGGTGACAATGGGAAAAGATTCTGTTCACTTTGATAAGTGGATGTTGCTTTCCCTTTTTTAAGATAACTATTACTGTAGTGGTATATATGTTTTCTAGTCACTGGGACTTCATTCAAAGACTCGAATCAGATACTTTTTCCCTATCCCAAGTACATTGACTTTTCCCAGCTTACTTGAACATGGAAAAACTGTCTAATAATTGGCTTCAACAGAACTGTCTAGCCATGCTGAACACTAATGATAAAGCATCTTAGTTTTCTAGCCATAAGCATGAATTTAGAATCTCTCTTGCTATGGATGAAGTTTAGCATAGAACAGAATATCACTGAAGAAAATTGATTGTATTAAATTTTCCTGTTTCACGGGTGAGCCATTTTATAGCCAGGCAGTAATTCTTGATAGATAGGCTGTTAATAACAGGTAGGATGAAGCTCTTGTTTGCTTTATTGTATATACAATCTCCTGCAATGGCAAAGTATGAGAAATATTTGCAAATGGTGTAGACTAGTGTAGATGAGACATGTGACAAATAACTTGCTTTTGCAGGGTTTTGCAAACAGACACACACACACGCACACACACGTTCATATACATCCAGGAACACTCAGGCTAAAACCTGACAGTCCCAACAGATCAAGGAACTTAATTTTATGTTACTAATTACCATTATCAGAAATCAGAGCATCATGGAAAAGCATAAGTATCATTTATTATTCTGTTTCTTTTTTTGAGGGTGTGTGTTGTTTGTTTTGTTCTAATGGCTATGTCAGAAGATAAAGAAATATGTCATTGTGTGATTTTGCAGACTACTGATTTTACTGGTGACTTTGGTATGGATAAAAGGGGAAAAAAGTGAATGTAGTCCCATGTGTAAATCACTGGGATAGGGCTCGCAATATACTATGTTGTCTTAACACAACACTGATTTGCTTTGTGTGCTCAAACAAGCTGTGTTGTCTTTCACTCCTTGTCTGCTGAATCTGGAATTCTGTCTTGGGTTCATCCAATGCCTTGAGTATTGGAGCCTGGTGGATAAATGCACTGCAATACAAATAATTGGCAGACAGCAAGTAAATACATTTTCAGAATTAAAAAAATAAATAAATAGTAAGAAATCACAAAACAATGGTTGCTCTTTTGCTCTCTGGTCAGCTTTTGAATATACGCAGAAAAAAGGTAGCCTGAATAAAGATCTTTCGTATTTTTGAAGTTTAACTGACATAATCATTTGTAATCCATACCTGTGTTCTTTCAGTGGATATTACAATATTTGAAAAAAGAGTCTAGAACTGCTTATGCCAGTAGAAGGAAATGAACGTTCTCCCTCTATTCCTTCCTGGTTCTGCTGCTGTCCTGAATGCAAAGTGATGATTTGAATCAAGTTAAGAAACAGAATATCAATCTGCATCCTAGAATGGAAATAATCTGTACTGGTTTTGGCTGGGATAGAGTTAATTTTCTTCATACTAGTTCATGTGGTGCTATGTTTTGGATTTGTGACCAAAACAGCATTGGTAACACAGGAATGTTTTAATTACTGCTGAGCAGTGCCTACACAGAGTCAAGGCCTTTTCTGCTTCTCACACCATCCCACCAGAGAGCAGGAGTGGGATACAGCTGGGACAGCTGACCCCAACTGACCAAAGGGATCTTCAGTACCATATGACATAATGCTCAGCATATAAAGCTGGGGGAAGAACGAAGGTGGCATGTTCGGAGTTATAGCATTTGTCTTCTCAAGTAACCGTTACATGTGATGGAGCCCTGCTTTCCTGGAGATGGCTGAACAGCTGCCTGCTGATGGGAAGTGGTGAATGAATTCCTTGTTTTATTTTGCTGGTGTGTGCGGCTTTTGCTTTACCTATTAATCTGTCTTTATCTCAACCCAGAAGTTTTCTCACTTTTACCCTTCTGATTCTCTCCCCCACCCCACTGGGAGGGAGTGAGGGAATGAGTGGTTGTGTGGGGCTTAGCTCTGGCTGGGGTTAAACTACAACGTCATTGCATCAGAGTTTGACAGCTCCACTGAGCTGATCACCCTAGGCTGTCCTTGTACAAATTGGAAAAATATAGACAAGAATTTTAGGAAGAATTAAACTGCACCTTAACAGGACTGTTTCTATCAAGTGGATATAAGGAGATCCTAAGTAACATAGATAGGGATATATAGACCTATACTGGAGACAACTCGTTTAATGAAATGCATCCAAGTAGTACAGGAGCAATGCAGACTTTTTAATCACTAGGCTATAAAATTATCATCTTTAAGATCAATGAATGTGTAATATCTTATTCCAAATCAAACAGCTTCAAAAAGTGAGACTGAGATTTATTTCAGATCACTCTGAGGTAGCCAGGGCATTCTGATAGCAGATAAAGCACCTGGGTTCTAATGCAAATAATATCTATTTGAATATATGAATTTCAAGTGAAGGAAACCCCTTTTCTTGAAAAATTATTATCTCAGTGTTATGGCCGCTTCCATAGTGGGTGACCACTATGTAACAAAGAGAGGATTCACAATCAGATCTTTTACAGTTCTTTCTGTGACAGTACAAGGCTGCATCTTAGGATGCAGTTAACACCTCCTCGGTTGCTGTGTCAAATAAAGTGTGACCAGCTATGAGTCTTGTGCTTCCATTGCAGATATTCTGAACTGAATGGCTTTATGTGTTACTTTGGAAGCAAAACATTTTGTACAGTCTGATAATGAAAGCAGCATGAGATAGAAACAAACAAGTAAAAGCTATGAAATGCCTCAGAAATATGAACTGATTGATTAATTTTTATTTTTGATCTAGTTGCCAAACCATTTATTCAACTGAATGCTGTATTGTCAGGGTCCTAAGCAGGCTCCAGCCTCCTGGGAGTTTAGGTGTTTGAGTTAAGGAGTTCAGCTGGTTGAGGCCAAGGATCCTGTCCTGAGAAGACCAGTTGTGAAGTCAACTGAAGAGAGGGCTGGTCAGAGCTTACTTTGAGCTGAGCCCTTGCTACAGGCTTCTGCCTATGTAGCATTTATATGTATGCCTGGTCTTCTGCCTCCCCAGTCCTGACCTGGACCTCCTACCTGAGCTTTCTGGCTTGACCTGACCCATGTTGTGGCTATAGATGTGCTGGGTGATCCCTGGACTGTGTCTGACTCTGAGCACTGTCTCCAGACCTGATCCTCACCCTGACTTACTCCCATCACCCTTGCTCCATGTCACTGACATCCATGCTCCCACCTGCCTTGCTACTGTTCTTGGTTCTTGGCTCCCCATCCCTTGTGGAGCAGCCTGACATCATGCTCCCAGACATAAATCACAAGCAGTCATGAGAAAATAAAGCAGCTGGTGGGTCACTGTGCCAGTTAGCATCCGGATGTCAACACTCTATTACATATGATGCTCTGTAATGCAGGATGATCTTCACAGTCTTGACTTAAATTGAAAAATTAGCATTCACTTTGCTTCATGAGACATGCTGTCCTGTTGGTTTTATTTTCTATCATGTTTGGTTTTGGTGGGGTTTTTTTCAGTTGAGGCAGTGATGATTGCCTTACATAAAGTTTGTGCAAAGCCTCTTTTGATTCTTCTATGTATCTTAAATTCCATTAGAAGAAAATATCTCCTTTCATAAATATTGAGGAGGCACAGTAGAATACTGTATTCATCTTGACTGGAAAAGAGTTGGTTAAAGGTCTGTCTGTCACAACATGTAGACAGTTGATACAAATAATCTCACACCAGCATGTCTCACATTTTTTTAAGAGATATATGTCAATTGACTATATAAAGCATCATTAGGACCAAATTCATTTAAAACACGTGCAGCAAAACTTTTCTGGAAGATGAGTGCTCGGTCAAAGACTATATTTCAACTTCACATTTTCTGACATTTTTATGTGGGAACTGGTTTACCAATACTTCAAAGCAAGCTGCCAATCACCAAATTGTACTTTGCAATGAAAACATGTTGAACTGATCAAGTGAATCTGTCTAGGGACTTCTGCTATGAAATGATGCAAGACATACAAAGGGAAATTATGATGATGATGGGCAGGCAGCATTGGCTCATGAATATCTGTGCAGTTCTCTAAGAGTTTGATAATGGCAAAGCTAGAGAAGTTGAGATTAAGTGAAGATACTGTACTTGGTGAAGACCAGCATTAGGAAATGTGCTCAAATACTTCTAAAATTGCATTTGGAACTTTTTTCAAATTATTTAGAGGTTCACAGACTGAAAATGTTGAAAATGCTGTCCAAATGCAGAGGTGAAAACAGGAACTAGATTTCCTCCTTTTCAGTCTATTAAACCGTGTTCTGTTCATTGAATTCCTCCTCAGTTCCCTACCTCCAGCTGGGAGGGTTTGCAAATCTGGAGATAAAGTGCAGTACTACTTTAGAAAGACCTAAGTGGGTGGGTAGTGTAAAAATCTAGTAACTCTCTTCCCTGTCCTACTAAATTTATTCCTGATTTGATGTAATATATAGCTGGCTTTCTAGTTTTACTCTCAGTAGAAATGTAAATGTGACACAGAATTACCACTTTATAGGCCATTTTTTCTCCAGTTTCAGAGTAGATAAAGTGATGGACACCTTATCTCTAGAGATGGTCTCTCCCAGAAGAAAACTGGGCACACTAGCAAAACTGTCAGAGTTCAAAGCTTTTATCATTTCTTTTCAACGGGAAAATTACAATTCTGGCAAATTATATTGAATGGCAATTTTAGCTGACATATATTTCTGTCCCCCTTGAAGGAAAATAGATGAGAAAAAAATAAGATCTTTAGAAAATGATCCTGAATTACAAGCTCAAGGGAGAAAAAAAAAAATCCTCTGGCTGAAAGTCAAATTCTCATCTCAGTTTCATACATTCAGTTTATCTGAGGTAGACTTTGAGAGCAAGTTGTTTAACTCCTCTAGTTTTCACTTCTTCATTTGGAAAGATAAAAGAAGTTTACATTTTCATAATTGATTAATGCTTTTAAGTAATCAGTTTGACGGACTGGGTTTTTCAAATGTGATGGTGAACATCCCTTTGGAAAGCAAAAGCATGCCAGAAGTGATCAGCCAAAAAATGAAGGTAGCTAGAAGTGACTACTCACATATTAAAGTTTAGATCGATGGAGTTATACAATTATAAAAGTTTAGCAACAATTCTGCTTTGGTGATCACCTGCACAGTCTAGTTATTTGCATCACTGTGGTGTAAATTAACAGCTAATAATGAAACGGCTTCATTTTGATTCAGCGGGATTAACGGTGGTTTTAAATATCCTGAAATCGTCTTGTTCAGAGACTGATGGAAAGAGAGGAGGAAAATGTTCAGGTTTTGTAATCTATAAAACTGTTTCTTATCTTAAACTTTGTCATAGGTACGTTTTTGCTCTCTTGTGCGTTGATTTTGCAGCAGATCTGATGGGAATATATAAAGTGAGATGAGTGAAATTTAGCAGAGAAGCCATTTCACTGGCTCTTTTTAGTCCTCGCTTTTGTTTTCACTTTGCATGTGAAAAAGAAGAAAATTTCTGAGCTAAACAGGATCTTGTAAAAAACATGTGTTTGGGTTCTAGTTCATTGTACCTCAGTCTGAATCACACAGGCAGAGTCTTGCAGACAAACCTTTCAGTCCCAGCTAGGCACGTGATCACCTTGCCTGCTTCAGTTCTTGCTTACCTGATACATTTTTGTCCCACACAGTGTACACAAAAACATATACACATATATGTGTGTGAAGCATATATATATATATGTATATATATTTATACAAATAAATAAGTATATTTTTCTCCTAGAAGCTTTGTGGAGAGTAAAGCAGTGAATGAGTAACAGAAATGTTTCTGCTACTGTTAGTAACAAATGAACTCTAATAGCTTAAAAAGTGAAGAAAAAAAAACACTTTTATTTTTAATATTTTCTTTATATAAATTGATATTTTGGAAGTTTTTAATACTGGCAAGTTTTATTCTCAGTGCATATGGATTTCTCATATCCATATCAACTCAACTCCAGATAACGTCAGCTCCAAGTAAAAGACTGTGTCACATCCTAATGGATGATGGGTTTTCATGTTTTCCTCACCTTTCAGTTGTTCCATGGCAATATTTGGCCTGCCAGGGCACATGGAGTACAATACTTAAAAATTCTAAATGGGACATGCTACCATAGTACGTTTCCATGGTTGTAGAGGCAACGCTCTGCTCTACACTGCCTCTTGTTAGAAAGTGAATGAAGTTCAAGGTATTGCGTGTTCTCTTCAAAGTATTCCAGCACTTGTCTTAGCATACGTAAGGAAAAAAAATCACCTAAATCTTTGAGATGATGAATCTGGTTGACAGTTTCAGTCCCTCAGCACAAGGAAGCTGTCTACAGGTACCAGAAAGCAAATGAGAAAAAAATGGAATATTTTCGGGGGGCAGTCCAAGGCTGCAAAGTAATTCACTTCAGAAACTTGGAACTGTCATAAGTGTCATCACTTCTCACTCTAAGTGCTTTCTCTAACAATACCTAGCTACATGCTTCTGAAGAAAAGGAAAATGCAAAGCAAAATAAGTAACATCATTTCAGGTCCTTCTCTCTCAGGGGGTGGTTGAGACAAAAATCAACAGTTGAGAATTGTTGGTCATGTAATTTAAAACACTGTGGAAAACCTTTGGATACTAGAAAGATAGTATGAAATAGAATGGAATAAGATTAAAATTAAGATTAAGATTAAGATTAGGATAGAATAGAATAGAATAGAATAGAATAGAATAGAATAGAGCAGACCAGACCAGACCAGACCGGAGAAAAGAACAGAACTTGAAAAGTTTAATTGAATATGTGGAAAGGGTACTATCTCATGTGCAGGAAGAGAAACATTTTATTTGTTGTATATAATAACCTTATACATGATGGTGAAACATGCACTGGCAGCACTCCATGATGGGTGATTTTATCAATATTATTCAGTATTTTCTTGTGTTCTCCAGTCTGTCCATGTACAGCCATCTGTAATCACATGCCTTATTCTCATGTTATAATTTTTTTAAAGTGAGATTGCATTTTTTGTGGTGCTTGTATAATGCCCAGTTTAATAAGCTTTTGTTTCTGCAGTGGAATTACTCAGTCCTACCACAGTACAAGAATTGTGGCTGCTAAAAGCTGTCAACCCATATCTTGTGTTCTTTGTAATATATAAAAGGCATAGAGTTGAACTAGGTCAGTATAGAGTTCAGTAGGACTTGGGTGTGACCTGTTCAGATCTAAAACATTTAGCTCCTTCCTTCTGAAATGAATGTGGACTGCCTCCTTATGTAGCTTCAGTACTGTCTCTGTCTGTTAACAAGAACCATTGCCTTGTTTCCTGCCTACTTCTTCAGTGTTTGTTTCAGAGCTTTTTTTCTTGTTTTCTCTCTGACTAATGAGCCACTCTTCTCCTGTCCCTTTGCCAGAGTGCATTTCTAGCTTGTTTTCTTCACTTTAAACACAAAATTACTTATGGCAGTGAGAATTTTTTTTAATTCTATCACAATTTCCTTATACATGGACACAGACATTACAACTTTCTACTCTCGGTGACAGCTCTGATATGGCTAACAACGCAAGTCTGCCTGAGAGGAAAAGGGGAGGGAGGGGGAAACTTCAGAGGCACTTAGCTTGCTGCTTGACTTTTCATTCAGTTTATCTGATGTTTATGCTGTGCCAGATAGGTGACATATTCCAGAAAACTAAACATATCTAAGAGTGAAAAATTTTATATTTTTGGTTTGTCCTTAACACCACAACACTGCTCTGCTCTCCCTGTCTAAAAAAAAAAAAAAAAAAGGAAGAAAGAAAATTCCTTTTCAAATCCCAAACATTGCACTCAATAAACTTATTTCCTGGAGAAAAGCTGGGGAAATAAATATAGTGTTGAGAACGGGCATGTTGCATTCTGTGCTCACACTACCCTTCTCCATCTGTAACGTAAGCTCCACTGCTGAGGCACAACAATAGCATAGAAAGGATAAAAGAGCCATTCTTTGCCAGCTCCTGTACCAAATCCTCCCTACAACTAGTACAATGGTGAAGCACAAAGAATTCATAACAGACTGTAGTGAATCAAGCATATAAAAGGCAGAGGAATACAGCTCTAATGGAAGACATACAGGTACTAAGGCTAGTCACATAATGCTAGAGAGAGAAGACCATATAGGACAAATTATAGAAGTACTTTTTGTAGGACCAAAGCAATATGCTTGTCATGCCTTCTTTAACTTTTGTTTTCCTGTGTTTACATGAGGAATGTTTTGCCTTCTGTACGTTACTTAGAACAAATAATACGAAAAAAGAACACAGTAGTGTCCTAAGCAAGTTTACTAAGTATATGCAATCATAGGAGGATTAGCTGTATAATGACTGCAGTTGGTAGCTTTTTCCAATTTTGTTAGCTCTCAAATAGTTGTATTTGGGTTTTGGCAAGATGTGGGTTGGTACAAATGTAGCTGGCAAAAGAAAACATGTTATAAATCCTTTACCATTGTGCATGATCCA
>NW_009604363.1:18430-31820 GCF_000690535.1 Cariama cristata | reverse complement strand
GCAGGACTTGCATATTAAGTATTCACTGATACATAAAGATACTGACAATAAGTTATCATGTGCAGTGCTCAGTTGTCCATAAAATACACGTTACAAACCTCTCCCTCCAATCCACACTCTAAAGAAATGGAAAACTGGCCTGAAAATTTCTTGTGCCCAGAGACTATCCTGGAGCCCACCTCAGAGCTACTGTGACATCACGGACTTGTAGAGAAGATACTAATTGGAGTGGCCCAGGAGGGGAGAGACTGCTCAAGAAGCATGCGTCCTTGTGTTTCCAGGCCTGAAAATTTACTGGGCTGTTACTAATACTATTTCACACTGAAAATAAAACCAAACCAAACCAAAACAAAGCCATTACACATTCATAAGCTATTTGTCATGGAAAGTAGTCTGCAGGGGGGGGAAAATAAAAAGGAAAAAAAGAAAAGACATTGTGAAGGCTTATACAATAATCAGCTATCTCATCACAATGAAATCAGATTTGTTTCCACACATTGCCATTATTCCTCCTAGTAAAAAAAGACTTTCTCTATCAAGGGCACACTGGCAACTTTGGGCAAGTATTCCGTTTAGCTGAGCCACGCAATATTTCTGAAAAATTTTGAAGACCACTGTATTGGCAGCCATTAAGGCAACAGACACCCACTTACAGGCTAATGAGCTGCGATGTGAGTTTTGTCCCACAAAGCTAAGTATGACAAATGTAGCCTTAGGAGATGAAGCAGGAACTGTGAAAGGCATTACAAATGTCAGTCCGGTATTTTTTTCACTCTCCAAGCAAATGAAAAGGATGAGTTTAGCATTTCTAGGTTTTGTTTAACATTCTCTCTGCAAAGAAAGTGGTCTTAGCTCTGCGGTTCTGCTTCTGGAAGAGGAATGCCCTGAAACTGATGAACAGTTTTATTATGAAATATTACGCATGATAAAAACAAGAAAAGTAGGATTTTTTTCCATTGTAAATTCACCTAGAAATTGTCTTTCTTTTAATTGTGCCATGGCTGGTAAAAAAATAATTAAAAAAAAAATAATCATAAAATCATAGAATAGTTTGGGTTGGAAGGGACCTTTAAATATCACCCTGCCATAGGCAGGGATATCTTGCCCTAGATGATGTCACTCAAAGCCCTGTTGAACCTAACCTTGAACACTTCCAGTGATGGGGCATCCACAACTTCTCTGGGCAACCAGTTTCAGTGTCTCACCACCATTACCGTAATAAATTACTTTCTTATGTCTAATATAAGTCTACCCTCTTTCAATTTAAAATCATTGCCCTTTGTCTTGTCACTATAGGCCTTGGTACAGTCTCTCTCCATCTTTCTTATAAGCCCCCTTCGTATCTTGAAAGGCTGCAAGAAAGTCTCCCCAGAGCCTTCTCTTACTCAGGTTGAACAACCCCAACTCTCTCAGACACTCTTCACAGGGCAGGTGTTCCAGCTTTCTGACCATTTTCATGGTCCTCCTTTGGTCTCGCTCTAAGAGATCCCTATCTTCCTTGTACTGGGGATTCCAGAACTGGAAAAGTCATCAGTTCTAAATTTTGTCTTTAAATATCAGTGCTACAGGAAATGATCAAGAATAATTTTGTAACCTAAAGATAAATGGTAACTTTTAAAAAGTTGATATTGTGTGCTAGAAACTTGTACACCAGAGAATGTTTATCATCCTGTAGGGTAAAAGTTTGGTACATATCATTTCTACACAGTAAACATGAACCTTACTCACTAGAAGATCTCATCTTTAGCACAGGAAAATATTGGTTTTATCATGTAGTTTAATCCCAAAGAGTGTAATTGATACACATAACTTGGTTACTTGCAGAGTGTTTCCCCAGAGGAATGGTGTAACTTGCACAGTTTTTAGCAGCAGAGTTGGTTTAAGAGTACTCCCCCTGCACCCAGCTATTAATTATCATCTGGCCCTATAGTTTGCTTTCTTTCAATACTGTTGCAACAAGTATTAATTATAAACAAAATAAGTAAAATGATTTGGAAGTCTTTTTGGGGAGAGGGCAGGAAGGATTATTTTTAATACAGAATGCTTTATAAAACCAGTTTGGAGCACATTCTCACTCACATTAGTATTGGCAGGGAATGAGAAACTCCTACAAACAGCCATGAAAAAGAGTGTAAATTTCAAATTCACCTTCAATGCATAAGACCATGGTTCATAAAACTAGTCTTGACTAAAGGATGATTTTCTATTGTAGATTGATTTTCTGTTACCTTTTGTGTTTCCCAAAAAGCAACAGATAAGTATAGAGATCATGGTGTGGTTCGAGTTTGCTGCAAGGAGGAAAACCTGGCCATTGAAGGCTTTCATAAAGCGGTAAAATGTACCAGAAAATGAGCACAATGGATCATAGTGTTTGTTCAAGAGAAAATGAGGAGAAGGTTGGAAGCCTCTGTGTGATCTTCAGGACTGGTTTCAGTATGGGAAAATTGCATATGAAAGAGCAACAGCAGTATAAAAGAACAGCACGGATAAAGAGGAAAGATGACAGAAAAGAAGAAATAAATAATATATACAAGAACATCTGCAGAGCAAGCAGTACATACAGTTAATTTTTTTTGTACTTAATACAGCTAGGAAAATGAATGAAATCAGTTAGACACAAGTGAACTATTTGTTCACCAAAGCAAGAAACATGGGCAACACAGTGACAGAATATAAACTGCTGATACAGCATGTGAAAACTGCTATGATGAGATCATAGAAACATGGTACACTAGGAGGTTTGACTGTAAAGCAAGTTGTAATGGGTTTGTTATGTTCCTTAAAAATATACATCAGTGAGGCAGTCACAAGAGGCAACTTTGTCTCTTGATGTGGTATTTTGAGGAGAAAGGATTCTGTATACTAAAGAGAATCTGGACAATGTTTTTAGGGAGGCTTATATTGGGGTTTCTACTAGCAATAAATCCAATATTGGTAGGTGTCTGTTGTAGAACTCATTAGATTAGATTTTTGTATGGACAGAATTTTTGGGAATATCTTAAAAAACGTTTCCCTAGCATTGATATTGATACCAGTATTGTTTAGCAATTTATAAGTTGTAGTGGTCGTACAAACTTATGAGGAACTGTCAGCAAACAGGAGGGTTAGAATGTCTGACTGGTAAAATGGATTAATTTAGGAACAGAAATAAATACAAAATTAACTCTGGTCATATAAACTGTAAAGCCAGGCATTTCAAGACTATCAAAGATAATATCTACTACAAATCATTACAATTAGAGAGGACAAATAGTGAGAAACTTGGAGCAGACAAATTTGACACATACATAAAAGCTGAATGTGTCATCAGCTGAACTATGTAGCAAACTTCTTGTGCCATTTTGTTAGGCAAGGATGAAAGCTTATTCAGAACAGTGTGTATCATTCTGATCATTCTTTATTTGCAAAAAATTGAGTTTAAAGAGGATCTTGTGGAGATAAAGGTTACTAGAGGAAGCACAAAGAGAGAAAAGTACTTGCTTATCTGTATCGTATATAAAAATACTTGTTTGGTTCTGTCAAGAGATGGTAACGATATTATGTATGAATATACTGGGAAGGAAAGCATTGGAAGGCGGGGAAGAACTCTTTATATTAGAAGGGACTGTTATCAAAGACGACAAATCAGTAGAGCTTGGCTTTGAACCCTACAATGGTGGTTATCCCCAGTCAAATTATAGCAGTGAATTATTAAACCTTGGTGAATGTCAAAAGATAGGTGCTGCTTTTCATGTTGAATTTTGAAAGCTAATGATATTAGGATATTTGAAATGGAATAGCTATTTTGTTATTTTCTAGTGCGTGCTGATTTCAGAGCCATTTCTCTGAAGGAAAGGTAGACTTGCAGACTATCCACAAAAATATCCACAAAAATCCTCTCTGTACTCAGAGCATGACTGGACTTTCACTTTTAGACAAAATCTTTCAGAGTACCTCCGTTTCTCAATTGTGCTTGCCTGAGTGTGTTACCATGGTGATTAGGAGAGTCTGGGAATTAACTTTGGTTTATGATTATTGTGGAACATTCATATATGTGCTGATGATCTGTATTTCAGAACCAGACCTTGAAGAGACAATAACCAGTTGGGGATTAGCAGCTTTTCCACCATAAAAAATAAAGAGCAACTAGATTAAAGAAGGTCAGATCTGTAATTGATGGATTGAACCATTAGTGATTTATTGATCGATTGAATGATTAGTGATTTCACTCAAGTCACACCTATTTGAATCAGCCAGAAATCCAACTCAGTATGCTGTTAATTTCCTGCCAGAAAGCAAAGGGTTATGTAAACACTATGAAAATGAAACAGCAAAACCAGTTAAACAAACTAGCTGCCAAATTGTATGTGTTCTGCCAGTGACCACTATCCTGCAACACTCTGGTCTGTTAATGAAAATATTCCCTTTGCTATTTCACAGTTACAATTGTTATTTCACTCTTTCAAGTGTGGGTAACAATGACAACACAACAATAGCATTGTCTGATCATATCTAAAGAAGAAAGACTCCTCCTTACTTGAAGTAATGGGGGCTACTTATTTGAAAGTAAAATAGCAGGGGTTTAGTATATGTTTTCCAGATAGATGTACACTTCTTATTATAATTACGTGTTTGTCTGTTCATTATACTTTTGTTACTCCACTGACAGCTGAAAGAATCTTTAACAGTATCCTTGTAAATGGAGGAGACTATTGACATGAAAAATGCCTAATTAGTTAAAAGGTAGAAAATTTGAAGTGAGAAATATGACACCATGAATGGTTTTTGACCTTGGCTAGCTGCCAGATGCCAACCCAGCTGCTCTCTTATTCCTCCTACTGAACAGGACAGGGGGTGAAAAACTCATGGATCAAGATAAGGACAGGGAGATCACTCAACAGTTACTGTCACAGGCAACACAGACTTGACTTGGGGAAGATTAATTTAATTTATTGCCAATTAAAAATAGAGTAGGACAGTGAGAAAAAAACCTAAACAACCTAAAAAAACCTTTCTCCCACCCTGCCTTCTTCACAGACTCAACTTCACTCCTTCATTCCCAACTTTTCTACCACCTCTTCTATGAGTGGTATGGGGGGGTGGAGAATGTAATTTGTGGTCAGTTCATAAGACTTCATCTCTGCCACTCCTTCCTCTTCATGCTGTTCTCCTGCTTCAGCATAGGCCCTCTTCACAGGGTACAGTCCTTCAGGAACAGACTGCTCCATCATGAGTCCTTCACAGGACACAGGTCCTGCCAGGAGCCTTCTCGCACCTGGGCTCCTCTCTGCAGGCTGCAGGATCTGACAGGAGCCTGCCCCAGCGTGGACTCTCCACAGACTGCAACTTCAAGGGACATCCACCTGCTCCAGCGTAGGGTCCTCCATGGACTGCAGGTTGGATATCTGCTCCGCTGTGGACCTCCATGGGCTGCAGGGGGACAATCTGCTTCACCACGGTCTTCTCCAAGGGCTGGAGGGAAATCTCTGCCCTGGTGCATAGAGCACCTCCTCCCTCTCCCTCCCTGTCCTTGGTGTCTGCAGGGCTGTTTCTCTCACATTTTCTCACTCCTATTTCACAGCTTCTGCACAGTATTTTGCACTCTTTCTTAAATAAGTTATCACAGAGGCACTACCAACGTCACTAGTGGACTCAACTTTGGCAAGTGGTGGGTCCACTGGAGCTGTCTCTGTCTGACATGGCGGTAGCTCCTGGTCTTTTCTCACGGAAGCCACCATTGTAACCCCCAGTACAAAAACCTTACCACGTAAACCAAATACAATAAGTTACCATGTCAGAAAAGAAACTAAATTCCCATAACATTCCTTTTCCTCACATGTGAGATGCTCCATACCCTTAATCCACTTAGTGGCCCTTTGCTGGACTCTGTCCAGTAAGCCTGTGTCTCTCCTGTATGGGGAGCCCAGAACTGGATGCAACACTCCAGGTGTGGCCTCACCAGTGTTGAACTGAGGGGAAGGATCACCTCCCTTGACCTGCTGGCCACAGTCCTCCTAATGCAGATCAGGATACTGTTAGCCTCACAGGGCAAGTTCTTCCCAGGTGTAGGGCTTTGCATTTATCCTTCTTGAATCTTATTAGGTTCTTGTTGACCCATTCCTCCAGCCTATGAGGTCTCACTAAGTGACAGCCCTCTACTTTTGAGAGTATCAACTGGTTCCCTCCAGTTTGGTGTCATCTGCTAACAATGAGAATTCACCCCATCTCTTATGCCAGGAAGGGTTGTTAAACAGGAAAGGTCCCAAGATAGACATCCGTGGTATCCTTCCTGTAACCATTCTCTAGGTGAAATATGATCTCTTAAGTATTCTCTGAGGCCGAGCACCTAACCAGTGTTTTATCCATCCAGTTGCCCAGACACGGTAACTCGAATAGAGGAATATTCTGAGAGACAATGTCAAAAACCTCTCTAAAAATCAAAGTAAATTACAACCACCATGCCTCCCTCAGCCGCAAATCCAGACAGTTCATTACAGGAAGCAACCTGGTTGGTCATGCATGATTTTCCATTATAAATTCATGCTGATTGTTACAAATTGCATTCTTCTTTATGTGCCCAGAAATGTCTTTCAAAAGGATTCATTTCATGATTTTCCCTCGGACTGAGGTGACTAGCCTTTAGTTTTCTGGACTGCCACCTTTTGAAGATGGGTGTGACAAGTGCTTTTCTCCAGTCATCAGGGATCTTACCCAATCTCCACAGCCAGTTGAAGATGACTGCAGATTCTTGTGTCCCACAGTTTTACAGGGCTTGAGCTTTCTATAGATCACTGACTGTACTCTCATCCATTGCTAGTACTTCTTGAACCCTGTCTCTAATCACAGATGCTTGAGCAAAGAAGGCATTGATTACTTCATGTCTCTTACACGTATGTCTTCATGGTCTAATTGGAAACTTACCCATTCCATTGCTTTATAGTCATTCACTGTACCAATAACCAATGCAAAAACTAGAGGACAGGGAGATTTGAAAAAAAAATAAAGTATAACATAGATATTGTTTTAAAATTTTAGAGATTTTTATTTACATTATGGATTTTTCCCATTATTTTTCCTTCTTCTGTCCCATTTTTTTTCCCTACTTTTTCTGTTCTGACATTAAAAGAATCACAGTAGGGCTTAAAAACTTGCTAAAAAACTTGTATAATTCTTCTTGCCCCATACTGCAGCCAGAAAAATTAGTTTAAATTGTAATCTGATGCTTGTTTGACTGTTCTGTTTCAATAATCAGGGCACTTGAACTCTGATGCATATGCAATGCTCTGCTTTGAAGTATACTTGAGGAAGAAAAGAATTCAGACCTTGGTTCTTCAAGGCTGAACACATCTCACAAAAGCCAAAAGGTTCCAATTTCACAAATCTCAGCTATGACTGAGATTCTTCCTAATTTTTCAAATACAAGATGAAATTGTTTTTTTGATGAGATGCATAGGACCAAGCTTTCAAGCACTGTGCAGCTGCAGAAAGCAATTTATGTGTTGTTAGGAAAAAATTCCGATGATGGGGTCGGTGTTAGTTGTGCTTGAGCATGAGCAGGGTTCAGAGGAGAGTGGCAAGAATATTTCTTGATCTGTAAAACACTCCTTTAAGTGAAGGAAAAAAGAATCATAGAATCATCATAGAATCACTGAATGATTTGGTTGGAAGGAACTTTAAAGACCATATAGTTCCAAGCCCCCTACCATGGGCAGGGACACCTTCCACCAGGCAAGGTTGCTCAAAGCCCCGTCCAACCTGGCCTTGAACACTTCCAGGGATGGGGCAGCCACAGTTTCTCTGGGCAACCTCTTCCAGTGCCTCACCACCTCACTGCGAAGAATTTCTTCCTTATATCTAATCTACATCTACTTATCCTTCAATTTAAAGCCATTACCCCTTGTCCTATCCCTACATGCCCTTGTAAAAAGTCCCTCTCTAGCTTTCTTGTAGGCCCCTTTTAGGTACTGGAAGGATGCTCTAAGGTCTTCCCATAGCCTTCTCTTCTCCAGGATGGACAACCCCAACTCTCTCAGCCTGTCTTCATAGGAGAGCTGCTCCAGCTCTCTGATCATCTTCATGGCCCTCCTCTGGACTTGCTGCAACAGGTCCGTGTCCTTCATGTTCTGGGAGCTGCAGAGCTGGACTTTAGGTGGGGTCTCACCAGAGGGTAGTAGAGTTTCTTTTGATGCAGTCCAGGATATGGCTGGCTTTCTTTTTTTCATTGCTGGCTCATGTTGAGCCAGCCGGCCCCCACAAGTCCTTCTCCTCATGGCTGCTCTCAATCCATTCGACACCCAGCCTGTATTTGTGCTTGGGATGGCACCAACCGATGTGCAGGACCTTGCACTTGGCCTTGTTGAACTTCATGACGTTCACGTGGACCTGCCTTTGAACCCTGTCCAGGTTGCTCTGGATGGCAATCCCTTCCCTCCAGCATGTCGACCACATCACACAGCTTAGTGTCATCAGCAAACTTGCTGAGGGTGCACTCAGCCCCACTGTCTGTGTCGCTGACAAAGACGTTAAACAGTGCCAGTCCCAACACCAACCCCTGAGGAATGCCATTCGTCTGTGGTCTCCACTTAGACATTGAGCCATTGACTGCAACTCTTTGAGTGTGACCGTCCAGCCAATTCCTTATCCACCAAGCAGTTCATCTATCAAATCTGTGTCTCTCCAATTTACAGACAAGAAAGAAGCACAAGCACAAGTTATTGTATTTATCAGAATGAAATGTAAGAGCAAAGACTATCTTGGGAGGTTAAGGTAGCAGGTAAGTTTCCACAGGGTGTATTATAGAGGGTAGTCTTCAGTCACAATGCTGGGATCTTTGATTCACACCAGTGAAAATCAGGGTTTGCATACCAGGGAAAATCAAGGTTTTACCATGTGATGAAGGAAATAATTCCCCAGACAAGGAAGCTTAGGAGCAGACTAGCAACTAGTACATTTCTGTATGTTGTGGTTTAACCCCAGCTGGCAACTGAGCACCACACAGCCTCTTTCTCACTCCCCCCTCAGTGGGATGGGGGAGAGAATCAGAAGGGTAGAAGTGAGAAAACTCGTGGGTTGAGGTAAAGACAGTTTAATAGGTAAAGCAAAAGCTTGCACCCAAGGAAAGCAAAACAAGGAATTCATCGCTTCCCATTGGCAGGCAAGTGTTCAGCCATCTCCAGGAAAGCAGGGCTCCAATATGCACAATGGTTACTTGGGAAGAGAAACGCCATCACTCCAAATGTCCTCTCTTCCTCCTTCTTCCCCCAGCTTTATATGCTGAGCATGATGTCATATGCTATGGGATATCCCTTTGGTGAGTAGGGGTCAGTTGTCCCAGCTGTGTCCCCTCCCAGCTTCTTGTGCATCCTCAGCCTACTTGCTGGTGGGGTGGTGTGAGAGGCAGAAAAGACCTTGACTTTGTGTAAGCACTGCTCAGCAACAACTAAAACATCTCTCTGTTATCAACACTGTTTTCAGTACAAATCCAAAACATAGCTCCATACTAGTTCCTATGAAGAAAATTAACTCTATCCCAGCTAAAACCAGCACACTCTGTCAGGGACTAGTACATTTCTATATCCCATCCTTATGGTCTGTGTGTGATCTGGCCACCTTTGCTGACGCATCTTGCTGCCAAGCTGAGCTGGCTGGCCCAGTGCACTGTGCATCATAGCTACCAGAGACAATGCAGACAGAAGCATACAGTCAATGTAGACGGAGATACTATACCAGAGATATTAATTTGAGCTGTTCTTCTGAATGTCCCATGAAAGACCTTCTCTCCTGCTTTCATTTATAATAGCAACCTAGATAGATGGGATGGCATGTGAATATCTCATGTTAAAGGTATGGTGAAGATCCTGAAGGAATCCAGCAGGTAAAGGCAGAATAAAAGACAGTGACTGGAAATTATTTTCAGAAAAAATTTACATTTTTATATTTTAAAGTATGCGTAGGGGGTAACATTTGGGACAAAGACAGTGGTGGCTTTCCATGCTCTAATTTAAGACTAGTAAGTTTTGTATTTTGTCTTCTTCAGGCCTGTGTTATTTATCTAGAAACAAGAGCAGAAGTGGATAATCATAGCTCTATTGAATCAGATCAAAGACCTGTCTTGTCTGAAATGTTGTTTATGAGCAGCAGATACCTACAGAAGTGTGTAAGAACAGAGGAAATATATGTGGTATCTTCCTTTCTCACTCTGTCATTATACATGCTTTCTGAGCCTCCAACAATCTGTGGATGATGGATGAATGAGTACATATAGGAAGGACTCTGTTATATATGAATATACTCAACTGCGAGTAATCTTCACAACTTAGATTTCTGGAGATTTTGGAAGCATTTCCTGAACTGAGGGGAAAAAAAAACACAACTCATTACATTAATTAAAATTTTGAAGAAAGTTCATGTACAAAACATGGTATTGTCTGAGCATTTTAAAATGTTTTGCTTCAGTAATGATCTTTTATATGTTTCAGCATCAAGAAGCATATAAAGCCAGTTGTTTTTCAGTGTTATTAAGAACAAGAATGTTTTTGAAAAAATAAGATAGTTACTCTTCATGTTTTTCAAGCATTTATTTATTCAATTTAAACCCAGGAAACTTTATTGAAAGAACTTTTCCAGAGGAAGAGTTTTGGGTAGAAAAAGTGGTGTTTTTTGAGGGATGAATGTTTTTTGAAAAATTGTTGATAAGGAAACACTTCCTGCAGACTGTCACTACTTAATTATTTCATGCCTCGTCCTCCAAAAAGAACTCCTGCCAGAGGAAAAGGAGAATTGATAGGAATATGGATGAACATGGAAGAAGGACTGATAAGGAAAAGAGTGGAAAATAACTTTGAGGAGGAAAAGCAGAAAAGATAAATTGTGGAGTAATGTAATACTCCCCATACAAAACTCCCACCGCAATAAGACTGAATTATGAGGAAGATATGATTATGATGTTAAAGAATAAACACCATTATGCAAACTACTAAGAAAGAGAAAATGATATGTCAGTACTGAAATAGATTCTGTATACGATAAGTGGTGGCAATAGAAAAAATTATTCATTTAATATTCCTAGTCTAATACATTCCACATAATGTTATTTATTAAACCAAAATATTGTACACTTTTCTCTCATTTTTCTGTTCAATCTGTAAGACCTGAGACCATTATTATTGAAAAAATAAGAGTTTTTAAATTATTGAAATCTACATGATTTAATAATAAATTTATGTAATGGCATAGAAAAAGTCAATTATGATTTTTTAATACAGAAGTCAGTAAAATTTAGAGGAAGAGAAGATCAACAAGAGCAATTATAAAAGGATGATATTCATGGAAAACATTGACATACAAACTAACAGGAGTCTGGCTTCCCTCACAGCCTTTGACTCCTTTGTGTTTTCCAAGTGAAGTTTTTCATTACTTCTGCAATTTGTAGTATCAGAAAAGGAAAAAAAAGTCATCATATCAGTCAAATTCTTTGTGGTCCTTCACTCCAAGACATGCTGCTACCCTTTCTCTACCTTGCTGGAGGATTTGTCAGGCACTTACTGAAAACTGTTATTTAGGTGCACAGTTAGTGCAGCTCCTTTGATTTTCTTTTTTAACTCCCTGTAGTTTCATGACCATATGTTCTTTGACATTCTTTTTAATTAGTGACAGATGGATGAAAGAATTTTGGATCCTAGACTGAATTTCTTGCTGTTGTGATTTTAATTTTTTTTTTAAATGAGACTTTCCATACACTATTAATTTCTTAAAATGATTTCAGTTCTTGTTGGTGTTGGCTCCCTTCTCTGCTCTATCAGTCTGTGTTGTTTTCAGCAAGCAACAAAGAAAAAAAAAAAAAAAAGACTATTCCTTATTTGAACTGTGGGATTTTTTTATCCTATCTTCAGTGAGAGCTGATGATCCTGTAGGTCTGGTCTACTTCTCATTGTGTTTAGTGTTGTCAGGATTTCTGAAAGAAAAGTCTGGCATTCAATTAAGTGAATTCTGAAACAGTTACAGAGAGTTTGATAATCAGTTTTAAAAGTCTGTCCAGGAGACAAAAGACAGCAAAACACCATCAACAAAAATGCAAAGCAAAGATTAAAGTGATCTCTTTGGTATAGTAGGACAACTATCATTTCGTATTTCCCTTTACTTTAGGTCTGAACAAATGGTCCTTTTAAATCTGTCATTTATACCCCTTGTGTTTTTTTGGGTTGTGCTTTTCTTTTTTTTTTTTTTGGTTCCCTACCCACCCCCCTCCTTCTCTACCGCTACAAGTAATAGAGCCCTTTGGGCACTTAAGGCCTTTATAAATTTCTTGCAATAGTCTCTCTTTCTTTTGCTTATTAAATAGTACCCTGCTCCCAGTGAAGCTGGTACTGTGAGATCACTGCTGTGATTTTACAGGCATTTTCAACACATCAGTTCTACTTTCTGCCAGATGAAGCAAAAATAAATAAATAAAAATAGCACTTAGCCCTTAGTTTGATCTACTAACCCTCTAAAATTTATTTCTTATGGGAAAAAAAAATAAAGAAGACCTAGTTTTATACTTAAGAATACGATTAGCAATGACAAGAAAACAGGCTGGAAATTTTAATATTTGGCAACAGAGTAAGTGCTGATGGTGAAAGGTTTTATTGTGTAGATATATCTTTAAGTCATAACTTTGAGATATATCTACCCAGTAACACCGTCCACAATAACTCAAACCTATGCAGTCCTCTAAAATTAAGCTTTTCAGAAGCAGACAGTTTATTATGACAGGATGGTGGTTAGTGTAAATCTTAGCAAAATTCTTTTCCTAGTCCTCAACTGGATTGGGATGTTACTGGCCAGCAACCCACCCAAAATTGCTAGATATGATGAAGTGGTTACATTGTGTTATGTCTTACTTGGCTAAAACTAGCTATCAGCATCTCTTTGCCCTGCACAGAGAATAGATAATGTTTTCTTTCATTGTTTGGCTAGAAGAAACAGTAACAGAAGATAAATTTTACCATCATATTCCTTGGAGGATTAATCTATTAGTATACAAATCTATCTGCTTCTATATTCTATTAATCTATCTGCTGATTTATATACCTACTTTTTTTATTCATGTTTACCATTTTTCTGCATTGCTGTGGTCCTTTATAATGAGGAGGGGGATTGAATGTATGCTTTAAATATTGTTTCAGTTTCCTCTGTCAGAACCCCTGCTAGCAGACAAGAAATAACATGTAAAGAAACATATTTATCCAGCAGGACACACAGCGATTGGCATTTCTTATCGAGTCACCACAATTGCTTAACTTACTATACTTCTTCCTTGAATAAAAAAATCTGAGAGATTGAAGAGGATAATGTGTTTTGCATAAAAAAAGCCTTTCAGATGAGTTCCTTGAGTATTTACAAAGGAGAGAAAAAAGTTTTTGTTGCTGAG
>NW_009604363.1:11757-18399 GCF_000690535.1 Cariama cristata | reverse complement strand
GGAAGAGCAGATTGGAGGCTTACAGCACAGTAGCAAACTGCTGCACCTGTAACTGTTCAACAATTATGAACAGCTGGTGATGATTAGCACAACAACAACCAATCTACCCAACATATTTCACTCTGATAAAGAAAAGAGCAAGATGTAAAAAAGCATCACAGACTACAGCCTTCACTTTTCACAGTGAACCTTAGGAGGGCACTCTTTTAACAAAGGGATCTCAAGAATAGAAATAGTGTGCTGTACATTTATGTTTGCTCTCCTGCTCTTAATTAGGGAAAACTAAGAGAAAAGGTAGAAAGGAAGCTGGCATCACTATCAAATTGTGCAAGTGCAAAAGTATCATTTTACTATGGACATCAAAGATGGAAGATACCTTTCATGTGATATACTTTTAGGACCCGAACAAAAATTAGTGACTATACTGTGTGTGTGTATTTTTCTGTGTCTGATTTCATATTAGTGTATCAAGCCACTTCTTTAAATAAACTGTAAAGCAACACAAAGAATAACAACTGATGTCATATAACTTTTAGATCAAGGATCATCCAATTTACTTAAGGAGCTGGAAATTTAAGCTTTAAGTCTGAGTTAAGCTTCAAGTCTCCGCTTCAAGCTCATCTCATGAAAGCTGTTCAGTTCAAGCCAAGATGGGTACCTCAGTTATGCCAGACGAATCACTCTCAGGCAATGAACTGGTAACATAAACTGAATACAGTGATCTCTCTGTCTTTATCTCTACCTACAAGCTTTTCCAGCGTTTTTGTTTCCCTGTCCAGTTGAGGAGGAGTAAGAGAGTGGCTCGGTGGGTGTCTGGCAGCCTGCCGAGCTCAATCCACGACAGGGAGCTACTGCTGTTCCTATGGTTCCAACAAAGCCTCTTCATTTATTAACTCAAATAATTATGTCCAATTAGGACAGAGTTAGGAAAAGAAACAATTCCAGATCTTGCACAACTTAACCTATAACTTCTGGAGTCCCTTCTGAATTAAAAACTACAGTGTTTAGATTATTTCTGGTTCTCCAGCTAGGTGGTTTGGTGGCTCAGATCTTTGTACACTAACTTACAGCTACAATGTCTGCAGTGCAGACATGGTTTTTAGGGTGTTGGTAGAACTATTTCTCAGGTAAATCCATTATACTTGTAAACCTAGGATGACAGCTTGCTTGAATAAAGTGTTTGACACCATAAAGGTCACAAAAGTAAAATAATGCTATTCTGCATAGGGCGGGGAAAGGGGAAGAAGATAAGGCAAGTTCATCGGAGAAGTATAAGCCAAGTTCACCAGAGAATCATAATTTATCAAAAGATGACTTTGTGTAACACTTGCAAATCAAATGACAGTACTGAGACCAAATGGACTCAGAAACAATTTAATCACAGATATATGCAATTTTACAAATTATACAACTTCTGTGTTCTGTGCTAGAGACGACACAGCCCAGGGGAGAATTCAGTTGGGTAAGTGTAGTGTAGCCATGTTCTGTGTAGCCCTAGTAGCAGCAATGGTAGAAGCAGGGTCATGAGGTCCCCTGAGATTCCTCCCCAAATGACTTTGGATGTAGTCGGTTACAGAATTGGATACAAGATACCCAATTCTTATTCAGCACATTCAAATTCACTTGGCATCTAAAATGGACTATCACCATTTCTGATGCTCACAATTTGCTCCTCTCCTTTGCAACTTTCACAGTGATTGACAAGTTGTTTACCTTCAAGGATCTCCTCTGTTCTTGTAATAAACCTAATTCCCTTTCCTGTAGAGTTAGCTGAAGTTCACGTGCTAACACTGCTGTCAAATGGGCCTAATTTATGCTAACTGCTGAAGTTTGTTAATTCCTAATTCCTAATGTGAATAAAATTCATAGATGATAGGCTTCGGGCAAGGCTTGAACTCAGTTCTAAAAAAAGTGATGATTTGACCATTTTCTGAGTAGTCTTCTTGGTCTTTGCCCCCAGCAGAGATTGGATGGGTAGGTTTGGCAACTTTTTTGTATTAGTACAAAATAAACAACATAAAAGAATGTATGAAGTCTCCATTTTCATAGAATCATAGAATCATAGAATCATTTAGTTTAAGATCATCGAGTCTAACCGTAAACCTAACATTGCCAAGATCACCACTAAACCATGTCCCTAAGCACCACATCTACATGTATTTTAAATACCTCCAAGGATGGTGACTCAACCACTTCCCTGAAGAAATTTTCCTAATATCCAATCTAAACCTCTCCTGGCGCAACTTGAAGACATTTACTCTTGTCCTATCACTCGTTACTTGGGAGAAGAGACTGACCCTCACCTTGCTACAACCTCCTCGTCCCTGACTTCCAGCTCAGGGGGCTGAGTACCCAAAGAACAACTGGTCTTACTCTTAAACACTGACGCAAAGAAGGCACTGAGTACCTCAGCATTTTCCTCATCCTTTTTCACTATGTTTCCTCCCCGTATCCAATAAAGGATGGAGATTCTCCTTAGCCCTCCTTTTGTTGCTAATGTATTTATAGAAACATTTTTTCATTGTCTTTTACAGCAGTAAAAGTTCTAGACATATTAAGTTCTACTTGGGCTTTGACCCTTCTGATTTTCTCCCTGTATAACCTCATGACATCCTTGTAGTCCTCCCCAGTTGCCTGCCCCTTCTTCTAAAGGTCATAAACTCTCCTTTTTTTTTTCCTGAGTTCCAGCCAGAGCTTACTGTTCTGCCAGCCTGGTCTTCTTCCCCACTGAATCATCTTTTGGCACATGGGGACAGCCTACTCCTGCATCTTTAAGATTTCCTTCTTGAAGAATGGTCATCCTTCCTGGACTCCTTTCTCTTCAGAACTGCCTCCAAGGGGCTCTGTCAACCAGGCTCCTAAACAGGCCAAAGTCTGCCCTCCAGAAGTCCAAGGTAGCATTCTGCTAACCCCCCTTCCTTACTTGTCTGAGAATCGAAAACTCTTATCTTGCAACATGAACAAAGCTCTTGGGCAGAGTTAAGTGAATAATTCACTCTTGAGTTCATGTCCAAATGCAGTATTTTACTTCTAATGAATCAAAACTTCTGAATTTCCTGCTTCTATGTTGAAAGCAAGGCTCAAATGATACATGAGGAAATCCAGGTAATTTTTCCCAAAGTATCATCTTTATCTTTAGGAAGGTTCTCAAAACACTTTGATTTCCTGTTCTAGAAAATTAAACAAACAAATGAACAATGAAAGTGTTTTTGTTTAAAGAAAATTCACAAATGAGCTCATGCAAAGCACAAAAAAGACAAACACAAAAATCACATATACAGTCAGTTAAATGATTTATAACATAGTAGTGTCAGAGTATGTGTCTCAAGTTGGGAGAAGTCCCAACAACAATGGCTTTTAAAATACAACTCAGTAGGTGTATGGAAATGCATTGATTTACTGGAGGAATAATAGCATAATAGACAAAATGGTTACATACAAGGCCTTGTAAAAAATGTGTGAAGTGCTGTGGTCTTAGTGAAAGACCTTCAAGTGGAACTCAGATGAAGCTGTCAGAAGCTGGAAGGCTTTTTATTCCTGAAGACAAAGGCATCACAAGTTTCTCTTGCCACCAGCTGAATTCAGCTACATTCAGATAAGAAATTAGATGTGAGTAAGACCATATGCTTATTGTAACCTGAATAATATGTCAAGATAAATAACCATGGAAGAGATCAGCCAAATATATAATTCAGTCTTTGTGCCTGAAATCTGTAGACTTCAGGGGTGGTCTTTAGAAAGTTTTGATGTCCAGCTTAAAGTGTATGAAACTATAACTTAAGGGAAATCATGTAATCAAAATTTAGATTAAATTTTAAAATAAAAAAAAACCCACAGAACCACACAATCACAGAATGGTTGAAGTGTGAAGGCGTCTCTGGAGATCATCTGGTGCCATTCTTTGCTTAAGGCATGGCTAGCTGAAGCAGGTTGCCCAGGTCCATGTCTACTTGGAGACTGAATGTCCCTAAGGATGGAGACTCCACAGCCTCTCTGAGCAGCCTGTCTTACACAACTCACAGTTAAAAACTGTTTTTCCTTCTGTTTAAATGGAATTTCCTGTATTTCAGTTTGTGCTTATTGCCTCTTGTACTTCCAGTGAATGTCACTGTGAAGAGATTTTCCTTCTTCCTTTCAGTTGTGTCAGTACTTCAAAGTAAAAGGAAATCTGGTTTATTTTTGTCTGAAGAAACACACAACGTATTGAGCAAAGAGGAGCTGTTTCTGTGCAGTTATTTTTGTAGCTGTATTTCAATTTTTGAAAAATGTTTGTCATTAATATCATTTAGTATTACAGTATCATCTAGAGATGCCAGCTGAGAATAGTTCTGTAGATAATGTAAGAAAGAGATCTTGTTATTAAGATGTAATAAACTACATAGGCAGGGAGGAAAAAGAAAAAAAGAAACGAAAAAGAGGTTTTTCTTCATTTGCATTTGCATGATAGACAGTTATCAGAACTAGAGACAGAACCTGCTTCTTTTCATTCAAGCCAAATTGTAATTTTTTGCTAGAAACATCCATACCATCTAAATTAACTCTATAATTCTGTGCTCTTCACTAATTTGTCAATTTTTTTTCCTGTCAGTGAATGTTTGCTTATTAGAACTAATCATTATTTAAAACATCTTGTTTATATACAAGCTTTTATATGACGTAAGTTCAATATATGTTTTTACTTTTTAATATATTTATTTATTTTTTAAGCAAGATAATTAGTTTGCTTCCAGACTGTAGTCTTTCATGTATGTGAACAAGCTAATAAAGCCTTATGGAAGTGTAACTGTTTTATAATTATTTATGCTCAAGAGAAATGGTGTTTATTTAAAAATAAACACGTTGCTACTTCAGTGATTTATGGGAAAGCAGATCTGCAGTAACTACACTGTTGTCTTCTCACATGTACTTCTTTCTAAAATTAGATATTGGTCTTTTATTCAAGTACTTAGAGTTAACGTAATGAAGGCTTATCATATACTTATTATAAAGACCTTTTAAATTACCATAGCAGAAATTTATAGATCTTCTTTTACCCATGTGACATTTTCATTCACATCTTAAAGACATTAGGTAAAATCCTGGCTCCAGCAATGTCAAGAGACATTTTGATTGACCCATTAAGAGGCATGGCTGAACTCTGGTTGCTGGTTCACCCCACTATATAGTAACAGTGATAATCAGAACTATTTTTGCAAGCTCTTAACCATAAAATTACATCATACTAGCTACAAATTCCCTGAGAACCATAATTCACTGAAATTTCTGCTAATACTAACAAAAACCCAGGGAAATGCAGTCTGTATTTTGGGTTTACAATGAAATTCAAAGATGGCAGCATTGAGCATCATCTCCTGAAGACAATATCTATGTGCTATGAAAAAGTGGTAAGTATTTTAGGAGAACATTAACATATCTTTTTACACCATGCAAATGAGAGGAAAGGCAACTTCATGTTTAAAACTCGTGTGTTCAAATGTCTAGTCTGTAACACTGGAGTTGTCTTCAATTGCATCAGAAAATTCAGTGAAAAAAAGTTTTAAAAATTTGATTTATTTATTGATATTTACTTTTATGTTTAGATGTGCTTCTGATGCATAAACAGACTTTCCATTTCCACTACTAAGATTCTGCTATATCCTTTTGTTTCAGGGCATGCTGCAAAGGTAATAGACATTACTTTATTTTACAGAATCTGTTGATTCAAAGAAAAGTGATAACTGGAAAATATCAACACGTTCATTGGCTTTGCTTGGTAAAAAAAAAAAGAATGCCTTAATATTGCTGAGTCAAATTTGTGGTTATTATTGATATCATCATCCATGGAAAGAAGCGATCAGGAAAAAGTGGAAAATGGAATTTTTTCATATGAAAGGACACGCAGAAAATACGAAGTCAAACTAAAATCTCCAGAAGAATAGCAACAAATGAATGGATGAAGATAAGCTTTTATTCTTCCAAGCGTACAATTACTCTGATTTGTACTTTTGACATGTAATAGCTGATTCTTCTCACACAAGTTTTAAATTTTTACTAGTCTCGTCCATTGTGTGACAAGAAATATTTTCCCATAAACTTTTAACAAATGCAATTTCATAATTGTCTTCACTGGGTCCTGAATCTCTTTGCTCCTCAGTTTCCATGATACATGTAATGTGTGACTTTCACTACCTCACTGAAAGATTTTGGGAACAAGTTAACATGTTTGATGCATTTAGCTTTGATCACTACTACAGGCTCACTTATGTACAGGACAGAAGTACAGACTACATCTGGCCAAGGAACTTTGACCAGGAACCTTCAGCATTGGTCATACTCTGCAACTGATAGGTCACAAATGACAGAGCACTTACTATAGCTAAGGAAACGTGAAATGCTTTCTGTTTTATTTTGTGGTGTTTTGATACGTTTATCTTCTGTTCTTTACAGAAGCAATTTAAATAGTTTTGAACTCTCTATGACCCATAGCTCAGCTTCCTCTTAATGAAAAACATCAGGGGCAGAAGAAATGAAATGCAAAAATGTGGAAGGACCCAGAGCTTACTCTTACCTCTCTGTCTTGTAGCTTTGGCCTTGAACTTTGTACAAATTTGTGTTCTGAGTATGCAAAATGCAGAGGGAAGGGAAGGGAAGGGAAGGGAAGGG
>NW_009604363.1:0-11635 GCF_000690535.1 Cariama cristata | reverse complement strand
AGGGAAGGGAAGGGAAGGGAAGGGAAGGGAAGGGAAGGGAAGGGAAGGGAAAGGAAGGTTCCCTTTTTACATTCTGGAAAGCATTTGATTGGTATTCCTCATATGCTGATACACTTACTAAAGACAATAACCTGCCTCAGTTTCATTTAGTACTTGCTTTTCAACTCCTCAGGATTCTTTTAATTGAAGTTTTCCTCCTCAACCTATAAAACAAGTCAGGGTGATGACTATAAAAATCTCTTACCAAGATTTTTCACAGAAGGGTCACATGTACCAGCCTGATTTCCAAGGCAGCCTATTTCATTGCAATCACTTCAAATTGGCTGTTCTCGCAGTGTGTCACCTTGCTTCCAGGGTTTACACAAAGCATGTCTTTTTCTTCAAGGTCAGAATGTGCCTTAAGATGAATTTTTGTCTCCTTTGACCTTCTCTTCCATTTCCCTTTTTCTTGGAATGCATGAAACTTCAACATTTTTTAAATTACAAATTAGGTAAAATCCTTGCAAGATTTCATAGCACATCTCAGTTTCTTTAAGAGAGATAGCAGGTTTGTGCAGATGAAGGGAATGTATAGTTTTCTTACCTGTTGCTTGTGTTTCTAAGCCTCTCCATTTGTTTCTTTGATAGAAATAATACCTCTGAAAAGCTGTACCTTCATAGCCTAATCCTGCTAACCTTTTATGTGTAACTCTTCTGGAAGTCAATGAAGGCTCCATTGGCACAGAACTAGCCATCTTTGTCAAAGATAAAATAAGCATATTTTACCTCTGTGCCATGCAGAATAATACGCATCTGGCCTCAGCTGACTTTGCTTGATTCATTTGAATCTTAAAGGTTTCAGGAAGTAACTGCCATATTGGAGCTCTCTAAGTGTACATAAGTCCTAAGTGGATTCTAGCAGTAATATATTCTCCTGTTCTGTCCTTTTGAAAGCCCAGTCTTTCAAAGGAAATTTTAGATGTAATGAGGAGTATATCCTCTACTTGAGTTCAGAAGGTGCTAGAATCAGAAATTTGTAGGTTGACAATCTCTGGATAATTCATTTATGTCTATCATTCTTCATTCAAATCTATAGTCCAGCCTGAAGACAGAAATTCCTACAATCTTCTACAATACAAATTGCCAAGTGTATTACATAGTTAATGGGATTCAAATAATGCTGTCAGCCCCAAAACAACATGGGCAGAGTGTTGCCAGGAAAGGAACTGAGAAAACACTGACCTCATAACACAGAATGTGTTATTTGTATTTAACCTAACTCAGTGATAACATAAATTAGATTGACACAGTTTGGAAATCACAAGTGAAAGGAAATGTGAAGTGAGAGTCAACCATCCGTGGCGCATGCAATAAAACAACTTGATGGAAGAAACTGGCTCTGCATAGCACCTATAAGACTGTAAAAATGCCTTATGAGTGTAGAAGGTGAAGAAGAAAACAAAAGAAAGAAAATTCTGAACCAAGAGCATCAGGAATCAGTATAGAACCTGAGGAGCACAAGGACGCGAGAAATCACACAAGGATCCAAACTCCCCTAAAGTGACAATTAAGATCTCATTAATGTTGCTTAAATGAAACTTTGGTTTTTTGTGATAGAGGTTCAGTTCATTATCTACCATTTTCAATAATGAAAGCACATGTTGGATCTAAATGTACTTGTGCTTTGAAGCCTCATGGTAAGACTAAATACATAGGTGTCTTCCCTGTGGATATTGCCCTGTCCAGACTCTTTAAGAGCCAGCTGCTGAGCAAACTGATGTATTCTTTCAATTGGTTGGTTTGATTGGCATGTGGTAGCAGCCTTTGGGGCATAACAAACTCAGAAACACTGTCTGGAAAAATAATAATTTTCTATTTAGTATAATAAGCCCTTTTTCATGAGATTTCTTTCAGTTTAAAATCTTTCTGGGAAGATGATGCTTGCCATGCACATTGACACTACTGCATGCAGTCAGGAGAGTGTTTCCTTTGCAAATGAGGTATACTGTAATATGCAGTGGATTAGGAGTAGCAGGCTTTGCACAGCTGCTCCCACATCACTCCTGGGTGAGCATAACTTTGCCTCTGAGATGTCCATAATATAATGGCAATATTAGTAACGTCAGGATGAGCCAAACAGAAAGTATACGCAAAATATTCTCCACAGCCTCTCTGGACAACCTGTTTCTATACTTGAACATCCTTATCTCAGCACAGTCTGACTTCAACTCTTCTATAACACCTCATTCGCTAGTAGAAAACAGCCATTAGATGCCCCCTGAGCCTTCTCTTCTCCAGCCAAAACATGCCTAAACACATCATTTTTTCTAAATCTACTCTGGCAATTACCAGGCACGTTGTTCTTTGTGACTCTGGATGTGATTTCTAGGAGGATTTGCTTCATATTCTTTCCAGGGACTGAGACTGAGCTGACCAGTATTTAGTTCACCACAGTCTCCTCACTGCCATTCTTGAAGATGACTGTGACATTTTTTCCAGTCAACAGGAACGTTGTCGGATTGCCGCAGCCTTTTAAAGATAACATAGAGCTGTCTTGCAGGGACAATATCCAAGTCCCTTAGTACACTTGACTGTACCTCCATGTCATCTCTTCCTACGGCACACTACAATTTCAGTTTACTTAAATCAACTCTTGCTAGGTTTTTCTCTTTTGCTAGGTTTTCTCCTTCCATAGGTAGTCACTCACTCCATTTGGTTTCTCCAGAAAGCTCAAGGATCCTGGAGGTCATCAGAAAGACTAAGGCAAAGATGTAAGAGGTAGCTTTACTAGGTGTACTTCAAGATTAGCAGCAGAGGGAGGGAGGAAAGAGTTGTCCTACCCTGGCTTAATATATGTGGAGATGCTGTGGTTCCATATGCAGACAATATCAAGAATGAGCACATATTGCCAATGAGCATACGTACACACAGAGACCAGTGTAGACAGAGAATAGTGCCTTTATTGATACCCATCTACTCCAATCAGCATTTGCAGAAACATCAGCAGGGATCGCTTAATCCTGCTCCTCCCTTTTATGTGATTAGGATTGAAGGTTGTTGTTGCAATATGCATACATCAAGAAGGTCTCTCCAGCAGCTGGTCTTGGATACCCATCCTGCCCAGTACTCAGCTCAGAACCTGGTCTCCTCCAGCTGCTGGCCTCCAGACATCTCTTGCTGCTTCTTAGTTAGTCCTATTTGAATTTTGCATAGATTTCACACAAACACACTCACAGTAGAAAATTAATGCACATGGAAGATAGTTACAATTAAAATCTAATGAGAATACAGGCTAGACTGACATGATAAGGCACAAGGCTCAGCCAGACAAGAGTATTGACCAGCAATCTGCTCACACACAGCCACCTTTCTCTTTTTCCTTCTGTTTTCACATGCTTACCCCTCCCTGATCCACCTTAAACCCTCCTTTTTACCGTCTTTGGTCCTTTTCCTAAACTTTCTGCAGTAGGTTTCACATCTTCCCACCGTTCCTTAAAACTTACAATAATAAGTTTGCACAGTCTCAAAATTGCCCCTATATTCCATAGAAAGTCCTACAACCTTCTAGGCAATAACCACTTTAGTTTGCATGGCTACTGTGTGAAAGAGTTTCCTTTGCTGATTGATCCTGATGGGTTTCATACTAGGGACAATGATGTAATTTTTGTTCTTTTATAGTCTTAGAAACAGCCCATTCAGCTCACTCTAATTTCTATTGATCAGGTTTTGAATGATTAAGTAACAGGGGTTTCTCTGCTTACTATTGCTCCCCTCCTCCTTTCCAGGTCTGTGCTGAAATGGCTTAGCCTATGCCCAAACAACTAAGCTGGAGGTATTTATTATCTCAGGTATTCATTACCATAAAGTCCCCACCTCTATTCTTTGGCTGCTGATGTTCCTGCAGAAGCCGTTCTTGTCCTTCACATATGTTGCTCTTTCAACTGCAGCTGAGTTGGTTTTGCTAACTTTAAACCTGGATGCTTGGGCAATGTCTCTGTGGCCCTCCTGGGTAACTTTTGTGTTTCCACTAGCTCAGGAGCTCCCTTCTCAGCCACTCTGGCTTTCAGTGATGCCAGCTCAACTTAACTGCACCCTGGAAAGGAGAGACCTTGTTTTTTGAGGAAGCTGTCCTTAAAGATCAATGAGCTCTACTGAGCTTTTTGTCCTGCAGAGCAGTCTCCCAATTCACTACCAATTTCCTGAACAAGCCTGCTTTACTGAAGTCCTGAGTAATTTTTCTGCTACCATACTGCTTCATTTATGTTAGGATCTTAAACTCTGCCACATCATAGTCACTGTATACAAGTCTGCTATTGATCATTGACCACTTATTCATGAGTGGAAGATCTAGCAGGGTATGACCCTTGGGCTGTGTCTCCAGCATCTGCAGCTGAAAATTCTCTGTGGTCTCCAGAAATCTCCTGGATTATTTATGCCCTGACATGATGATCTTCAAGCAGATCCTAATTTAACCATCTAGCACTCTTAATGAATTAGGGCCGTTGTTGAAAGTGAAGGAGAAATGGTGTTTTACTTTTAAGTGTAAATGTAGTGTAATGTTCCTAAAGAGAATAAGCATAACGACTCTCTTCATATTACACTATAATTTAAAGAAAATATTGTTAATAAGCTTCTATTATATGTTATTTTAGTTAGTTATAGATCTAGCAAGTCCCTTCTCTATCAGCTGTTACATGACCTTCCATCTCAGCAGTCTACTTTTAAAATGCAGATAGTTCCTTTTTAATTTTATTTTGGTTTCTAAAGAAACCTAGCTAAAGATTAACGTTTAAAAGAGAAGGAAAAGCAGTCCCAAAGGGCTAATGTGAGTAATGTACCAATTATTTTCTGTACTACAATTATATTTTCTGCCCTGAGAGAATGCAACAAAATATTGCTGCTTAAAAAAAAAAAAAAAAAAAGTAAAAAAAAGAAAGGAAAAAAGAAAGAAACATTTTTGTACAAGAGAAGTATCACTGCAAATATTAACCATTCCATTCCACTAAGAAGTAAATTACAGAACACTCACATTTCTAATTAGCACTCTAGTTTCAATACTAGTTCATCCAAATAATTATATTTACAAGCACAACCATGATCAAAAACCTTCACCCATATGTTTCCACAAGTCTGTGGAAACCCTTGCATCTAAAAGGCCAATATCCTACTACAAGTAGTTGCATGATAAAATTATTTTCTAAAGCTTATCAAGAGATACATTAAATAAAAATCTTCTCTTTCTTTATGCTATATCTTTTGGAAAGTTCCAGAGTCAAGATGTTCTGGAACCTAGAAACCATTCTTCTCAGTTCCAATTTAAGAATATTTAGAGGTTTTATTCTGATATGAGAGATATTATTTTTAAATTTTTCTCTGTCATGTTTACCATCCTTTCTATATTTGCAGAGAACATCAATGTTTTGGCTCTACCAGTGATATTACAGGACTTTGTATGCAATAACGTTTCCTTCAGCATAACTCACTCTGAGCTCTACTAATTCTTTGTGTATCAGTTGCACAGTATTGTATTGTCTGCACAGTATTGTCTGCACTCCATCTTTCACAGCTTGATTAATATTTGCCTCTGTGGCACTGTAACAAATGCTTCTCATTCTTTGTCCAAAAATCGTGAGCTTTCTAAGCACAAGAGGTGCTTAGATCTGCCTTTATGAAAAGAATCTTCCATTTTTCTCCCTAATGTGATCAAACCAACTGCCTTACTGTTGATCTGATACCATGTTCTTTTCTTTTACATATATAAAAGCAGTCTCTTTGGATAAGGAATTGAAATTTTCATCACTGTGTTAGAAAAAACTATAAATAATCATATATGTTCCTGTGAGGAACATATTGAGATGAGTTGTTCACTGTATCCCAAGGGTGCCACATCCCAATTTTCCAGGCTCTTACACCGAAGGTGTTTCTAAAACTGAATGAGGTCCTTCAGTTCCTTCACATTTTGATTAGACTTACATAGTTCAGTCTGTAATCCAGGAAGTCTTAAACTTCAGCTACATCAGCTACATCAGCTACATGTTCCTTGGACTAGCAAAGTACAATGGTATTTGAAGAGATAATCAATCCTGAATAAGGTCAGAGAGAAGAGGGGGGGAAAGAAAAAAAGTGTAAGGAGTTTGATCATTGCCTGCTTTTGTTTGAAGTGTGAGGAGCATAGAATCGTCAAAGTTGCAGAAGACCACACAAAGAAAGCTTGGTTGTGTCTCCACAGATTATTTGATCTTGATATTAAGCAGCATATTCTCAGTCTGGAAGAATACATAAGCGTCTGATTAACTTTAAACCAGCAAATTGTTCAATGGATTTAAACTGTCCTTTAAAAGTGTTACTTATATGGATTATTGGTGTGTTTCATGTTAGTAACAAAAAGACTAGGCTGGAAAGAGAGAAGCAGAGGACAGGGGATCTACTTAAGTAGTTCTAGAAATATCAAGCTTAATCAGAGTCTCATGAACTCATAGACCTTTAGGCAAAAATATATATTGAAATAAATAAAGACATGTTATTTGAAGGCACCTGCCTTGTCCTTTCTTTCAATATTTTTTCCATAGAAAACTTAACTGTTAACAAAACTATGATAAACACATCCAGAAATGCAAATCAAAGTTTTTCTAGGATTCTAAGGAACCATTTATAGGAAATATTAGACAGTTAGCTAATTAACTTGTTCTATTAGTATCTCCAACTAATTGCCTAAAATCAAGTAGTCCTTTAGCAAAAATCAATGGAATTTTTCTCATTCATTTGTTTTCAGAAATGGAACCAGGAGGAAAAATACTTATATTCTGAATAAAGCATACAATGGAATTTGAGAAAAAGGTATTTTAAAATCAGTATAAGTTTGTGAGAAATACAGTCTAGAATGGTTAGTTTTAATTTTCCACTCTCTTTAGAGAATTGCTGTAATTCTGATGGAGAAACAGAGAAAAGTGATTAGAACTTCTTTATGCTAGCTGTGAGATGACAGAATATATGTTACAGCAGTTATTCAAAATACCTGTTTAAGTTTGTTTTGACCAATATGATAATGCAGGTAAAAAGGCTTGAGTTAATTGCTATGAATGAAAATTTTGAAAATTTCATATAGGTTTCACTGAATTTTCCATATTAAACACAAATCAAGACATTGTAAATATACCCGTCCTTTTTAAAAAATGAGCTTACAAGTACAAGTGGTGTGAAAACTCATGCTGTTTTTCATAGAACAGTAACATCTACCTTTAGGGACCACAGTAGGAATAGAACTCTCTACCGCAGGCTAAACAGCATAAACTAGTTTACTTCCATGCTGTTCAGAGTTAGTCCTCTCTGGGGCCAACTTGTGAGCCTATACCACTTAACATTTAGTCTTAGTGTCCTCTGGGAACCCTGTAGTGCTCCTAGGACACAATCTGTGTGTGTATGTGCATGCATGAATTTATTTTTCCACATAAGGAGATCGCTACGCCACAGCTTAAGGAAGCCCTTCGTATAAGGGCACTAAGCCTCTTATTTTAGTGTTGTAGGATACATAATGCAGAAGGAGTCAGCCTGCATTCATCTGAAGTGTAGCCTGTAGTGAAGTATCCTATCATCAGTGATACAGCTTTTTCTTTGAGACAACCACTTTGCTTCAGGATCCGACCAGAGAGACAACTAGAAGGCATGAAGTGCGGATAATAAGGGAAAACTGACCACACAGTAAAATGCATCACAAGCCATGTTAGTAATGTGTACATGTCTCCTTTGAAACCTAGTAAGGTCTTGTGCAGGTTTTTGGGAAGTGAAATAATGTACTGTTCTGCCCTTATGTTAAGGACTAGTTTTAGTGAAAGAAAGTATGGTGTTATCAGATACCACAGAAATGCTGTAGTTCCAACAGGGTAACTTGGAGGAAGCGGAAGAGGAAACAAGCATGCCTAAGAGAACCGTCCAGGACACAATGAATTTACACCTGATTGGCTGCAACAGTGCTTTTGAACTCAACCAGAAAGAGACAGCAATGATGCACCAAGGTGATAGAAGGCTGTTCTCCTTGAACAACTTCAGAATTCTCTTGGGCAGGAGAAGCAAGTAAGATGAAGCAGCAGCTGCAGACTGGCTCAAGGACTGAGTGGCACAGTGAACTGCGAACTAAATAATGATTGTCAAGAATAAGGGCCTACACAGTCATCTAACTGCATGCTAGACTCAATTCAGTTTGCTATCCTACTGATAATCATGAAGGACTGAAAATGGTGACACCTATACAAGCATTTTGGCAATGGCAATCTGTGGGAGTGTTAATTTAAAACAAACAAACAAAAAAAGACAAAGGAAAAAATTAACTGTGCCTTTTTTTAACACTAAAATTAGTAAAGACTGTATTTGTAAATTTGATTTCTAAATCCAAGGAAAAAGAAAATTGCTAACCTAGGGAGAAACTAAAGATAGTTCACAGGCTTTGCCATGAAAGATCATTTGCCCTGCCATTTGAGACTGGATCAATAAACCATTAGATCAGTTCCCTTTTCTCATCTACACAAAAAGTACAGTGATTTAAAGGACCAGTTTGCATGCAAATAAAAATATAGATCTACTCCTTGCACAGAATTAGGACAACAACAGCCCTAGGCTCCTCAGGTTGACCAAAGCTGGTTAGGAAGCAGATGATTAATTGTGGCAGGTTTTGTGTACTTGTCTCTTCACATAAGGATGAGAGTGTAGGTCAACTTTCTGCCACTTTCTGATGTTTATGCTACATTCCAGCAGGGATTCACATAATTCTAAAACTCCCTTCCTTAACAATGAGACAAGAAAAGAGAAATGACCCCTACCTGTACCAACTCATTCCAAATGTCAGGACAACTGTGGTTGTAATGGAGTCAGAATTTGAGCCAGCTCATCTATGACTGTCTGCAGTCCTGTGCTTTGAGCTAGACGCTACTACAGAAGAAAGGAACTACAGTTTTGGCAGAGTTCAGAAAAACTGGAACAAGGCTTTTTTTGGCCAGAAGATGGAGGTGGGCTTCAACTAACTCAATTTTAAATCAGACATCTACATCTAAGCTAATCACTCCAGTTTCTTATTTTAGCCAATAAAGAGATGAAGTTTTTCAGGGAGTGATTTTTCTGCCCTATTTTTTACCATTTACTTTAGTCTAAGCTGTATTGCACCAAGAAGGAACTGTTTCTTTCCACTGACTATAAAAGCAGCTGAGATATTTAATTTGGCTATGCACATTGTGCAAGATGAACCAAACTCTAAGTCCCCAATTCATTTTTCTGCAGTAAGAGCTAAAAATAAGAAGTTAACATCCAGCCACAAACACACCCTAAATTCAGGCTGCAGAATTCCATTTAGAGAGCTCTGGAAATGAAAATGATGAAGCTGGCTTGAGAAAGACATCAGATTTGTCACAGTTGGCAAAGGAAATGGATATTTAAAAGAGGCAGCCTGCATCCTATGTTACATCCTAGTGGACAGGTCAATGCAAAGGGAAGGGTATCAGATTGGGTGCTTACACTTTAGACAATAGTTGGAGTCAATAGTTAACAAAGACCCTATACAAATTGTTGTTCACAATGTAGTAATGTTCCTGGTAATATCCCTTTTGTAACAGTGTTGGTACAAGGCATTAAAAATTATTTCATTCAGAACTCATAAGAAAATTGTCCAGCAACATTTTGATCTCTGGTCTTATTTCAAATACGTCAGCCTTCTGCTGAGTCTCAGCGTCATATAAATCTCCTACTTCGACGCCAGTCTGTAACACACTGACTAATTGGTTTTGACTACTTTTAAAAGTCTGTCACATTGTCACTCTTGGAAATGTACATAGCTCATGTTTTTTCCTTTATATCAACTGTGTACTCCAAAACCGAAATCATTAGGACTCATTTGCTATATTTTGCTTTAGTGGAGTCATTTTGGTTTTCCCCTTTCACCCTCCACTTTCAAGTGTAATTGTTATTGTTTCAGTATTGCTGGGATACACAGACTGATCAGGTAAAGCTAGCACCTTGACCATGTCACTGTTTAGGAGTCAGTTACAAAACATATGAGGGATTCAAAAACAGGCATTGAATCTTGCTGAGTTATGGGGGACCTTTAAATATTCATTACTTCTTCCACTGAAGTTACAAAAAAGACAAAGGAGAATGTATGTGTCAGAAGGGAGAAAGGGGAAGGAAAAAAAACATTAAAACTTTGAAACTTGTAGAGTATTGAGTAAGGATTTCATATTAACAATGCCCCTCGTTTACTTTTCGTTTAGCTGGAGAGTGATTTTGTAAGGAACAAAATAAAGGGAGAGAAAGTATTTAACAGTTTTTAAAAATTATTCCACATACTGATATTTAACATTTTCTGGGAAGAAGTTAGCTTCTCAATAACCCATTCTTTTTGTTTATTGGAACAACTTTTTTTTTTTCCTTTTTTCCCCCTCAGTGTATTTGATGGTAGTACAGAGCACATAAAGTGCTTTATTTACTGGTTATAAATTAGTTGAGATTGTCTGAAGGTTTAGATACTGTTGTTACTAAAGTCTAATGCTATTTTGTCTTGAAGACAAAACAGGAATAACACATGAAAGTAGGGAATGAGAGGAACAGTGGAACAGCAATAGTTCTTTCTGCTGTTGATGCTTATTTGTAAACCTCACTGATAAGGATAAATAGACATACATACAGTTTTATTATACACTAAAAACACTAATAAACTTCTGCTACCATTAGGATGTTTAAAAAGCTTTTAACTGGGTTGGTGATTTTCTGTTTTCTGGGTTTTTTTCCTTTATTCTTTCTTTCAATTTTTCTCTGCTCAAGGGTTCACAGCAGAATCGTAAATGAAACAATCATGGTGGTCTACATCTTTTTAAACAGAAATGTAAAAACAAATCTAGAGTAAGGAGAAAAAAGGTCATTAAAGGAGAGGATTAAGGCAGGGTCAGGGTTTCCCCATCTCTCACTGTGTTCATAATTTACCCAGAAGTAGCAGAGAGATTGGTTATAAAGATCAGTGACAGATTATGTGATTAAAGGCTCGTCTCTGCAGGCACAGAAGAGCCCGGAAACACAAAGGCAGGCTGTGGAGCCCCAGTTTTAGACATGAGCCCATGCCTCAGTTTCTCCCAGGACTGTCCCAGGAAAGCGTCAACCCCATGGGCTGGGGAAGGCACCCACCCAGTGAGACAATGGAGCAGCTTTCCAGGTCACCTCACAGACCAAGGGAGATCACTGCCCGGTGTATGGGATCCATTATGGGATGCAAAGGAAGAGCACTGAAAAGGCGATGGTCTGGGCAGAGTACAAGAGAGGCCTCTGTCTTTGAGCTGGCTACTAGAGGGGCCAGGAGGTCCAAGCCAGCTACTGAGTAGTCTGTGAGGTCTAGGGATCAACTGAAGGACTCATTTGCATGTTCATGTCTCTCTGTCTGAGAGCTATCTGGAGGGCCATGAGGGTCCAAGGGCCAGCCCCTGCGAAGACTGGGTATCTAAGGACTGTTACTGCAGGGATCCACAGTGTTTATGTGTTGGTGTGTACAAGTGGCTCTGTGTACCATTAACTGGGATGGGGATCTTATGTCCCAGTGTTGGCAACTTTGAGGACATGAGATGCAGGGCTAGCTACGGGGCAAACTGAGCCTCTGAGGTCAATTACTGCAGGGATCCACAATATA
>NW_009604362.1:21868-23740 GCF_000690535.1 Cariama cristata | reverse complement strand
ACATGGGGGAAGCTTCCAGCAGCTTCTCTACAGAAGCCACCCCGTAGCTCCTCCGCTACCAAAACCTTGCCACGCAACCCCGATATAACCAGTAAAGGTGCCTAGAAGGAACTGCCTTAAGAAAACAAAAAGTAGTCCTGAAGCAGAAGAAACAAAATGAGAGAGGCAGAAAGAATATTACACTGCTAAAGAGCAGATATAAAGTTAGGAGTCGTTCAAATCAAAATTCTTAATATGATTGCCCGTGTGGTTGGTGGTTTTGAATCTGTTTTCTTCTTGCTCTATAATGACAGTGATTCTAATTTATTTTTCTTTATTATACCTGTGCAGAGGGAGTGGTTTTCTTTATTATACCAGGGCAGGAAAGTGGTATTCTTGGATGCCTTCACTTTGACTTAATATACATGTGTATATTTTAGTCCCAGTTTTGCCAGGGCATGAAAACAACCATCTGGAACACATCTAATTGGGACTCTTGGACCTAGATAAAGAGAAATCTAAAAGTTACACACTATTTGAATCAATTCTTCCTCTGTCGGAGCAAAGTATTGCCTTAGAAATTGCCCTAGGGCTTTCTTGAAAGCATTGGAGAGAGCATACACCTGGTTAGGCATATCGTGAGACACTTTATGCTATACGTGTATGTAATATACAGGTGTTTTTAACACATACAGAATGCCTATCTGTAGGTTTGCTGGGCGTTTGCAGACCATCTAAAGATATACAATAGGTCCAACATGTCTAGCGTCAGAACTTTAAACACACAGTTTATGAAATGTGTTTCAAAGCAGGGTTTTTTGGTCCAGTTATTTTGATCTATACAGTAAGGTTGTAGTGAGGTCATAAACACTTCAAGCAATTGCCTTAGCACTTATAACAGGGATGTTATAAACAGAATATCTTCCTGACAGACATTATAGACTCAACTCAGTCTTTTCAACAAAATAACATTTTCAATAGGAAACACTAACTCCTCTTCAAATCCTTCACAATAAATTCCAGGACCAAAGGATTCAAGTTGCAGTTTAAATATATGAATTCTTCTTTAATCTTTTCCACACACATCAAATTCAAAATTATTGTACACAATTGTATCTTCTTGGGTGAGTCAAACCTGTCAGTGTTGTTGTTCCCCAGAGATTTTGAAAATAGGAATTTCATTATCCAGTAACATGAAAGTGTCCAGAAATGATCCAAAAGATAAACATCAACTTAATAACAAAGTTACAGACCCTTGATCACTGGAGATGTTTTAGAGCAGACTGGATAGTTCCAAAAAAGCTTCGGTCTTGGTTTCATGAATTCATCTCTCCTGCAAGTGAGTTTGCTTCTCAAAATGTTAGGACTGTTATTGTGGGACTCAGTAAATTTTTGTGACCATTGATAAAGCTTTTATTTGTAAATCATCAACCTGAGAGCATTCTAGCTCAATAAAGATTGAACATTTGTTGGTTTTGGTTTTTTTTTTTTTTTTGAATCTACTGGCTTTTCAATGACTGGAGTATAAGACATGATAGCAATTCATCATAACTAGCCTTTATACTCACCAGAAATGATACATTTTGGATTAAAAAAAAATTATACAAGACATGAGTCTTCTTGGAAAAAATGAGCATATGAAACTTGCTCTTAGTTACTCATTGTGTAAGATAAATGTCTTTAACCAGCAGTGAATCCAAGCAAGGTTAATAACACCCTCCTGGAATGACTGTATAAAACTTGGCAATTATGATGTATGGAAGAAAGAGGAGAGGGTGGGAAATAAAGGTAATCTTCTCTGAGAAAACAGTAAATGGAGAAAGGCTGCAATTGTGGGCTGCTATTCACAGAAAGAATATAGACAAAGTCAAGTGAATAACTAATGATGTAGGG
>NW_009604362.1:15160-21854 GCF_000690535.1 Cariama cristata | reverse complement strand
GGAAAGGGACATTACTGGGGGGGGCAGGGGGTAGAAAACAGAAAAAAATTATGAAAGAACTGTATCTCAGTCACATAGAGCTGAAGATTCAGAGTACATTTTTGCAGTAATTTATGGTCTGAAACATTTGAACAGAGGTGGCTTTGCTGTCTTTTCAGAAATGTAGTGTACAGAAATACAGAAAAAGCGATGTTTTTCAACAACCATTATACTGTTGGGTCTCACATGTTTTCTTTGTTAGAGACTCAGTCTATTTTGGAGTATTTTGCCTCAAGTTTTAGTCCTGTGTAGAGCTGTGCCAAAGAGTCAGAGCCTGTCTAGAGAGGGAAATCAATGAAGTACTTGGAACAATGACAATGTCTAGTGTCTGTTTCTAATGAGTGTGACAGTGTAACTTCATTTAGCTTATGCTCTTCTTGGTCAACATGTGGCTAAAAGTTCCCAATTACACTACTGGCTTCTCGAAAGTGGAGAGAGTGACTCTAAAATTCGTGTCAAAAGGTAACACAGCAAAAGAAATCTCGGTCCTCTGTACAACTTTTTCAAGCCTATTTTCTTAGGAGCTTTAGCTGAAAACTTGATGAAATGTCAAGTCTTCACAGGTTTGCCCTTAATGAGCAAAACTTCAATTATACTTCAAGGCATTCTACTTCTTTGAGACTTTTTTTTTCCCCCCACTTGAAATTCTCAGTCTTCAGCCATTAAAGTAATGTTTCAGAGACCTGGGAGACATTATCGATTTTTCTTTGCCAAAAAAAGACCACTACCTTTAGGCAAGGTGTGAATACTAGATTACTGCATTTTTTGCTTCCAACCTCTAATTCTTTTGTGTCTTAAATCTAGAACTCCAGGTGACTTATTCTTTTACTAATGTGTATTCAGTATAAATATTGAAAAATTACAGATCTTACCTTCCTTCCAATGTCACGGTTGTGCATCACAAACAGCACTAGTGAAGCCAAGAGTCTTATCTAGGTTTATATTGATGCAAAGGACAAGAGGGCTTATTTGTTCTCCAATTCATTGATTGTTCAGAATTAAACATTTCTTTTATATTTTTTTCTCCATCTTGAAATTTCTTGAAGGAAATAATTAGGCAAATACAAATCAGTCTTTTATTCAAAATAATACAGCCTTATTTTTATCTACTTACTGTATCAGATGCATAACCTTTAGCTTCAGAACTTCATGCAGCTTTTTAGAAGTTTTTTTTCTTTCAATTTCAAATTTTAAAATACCTATATTATGCTGTGTCATACACAGGAAAATATCACGTAGATATTAAACAAGGTTAAGAATTTGGAAACAATTGCAGCAACTTTTCTTTCCACATTGACTACATTTGTTCTTAATGGAAGAGCTTCTGACTTCTCAAATTATTTAAAATGATCATCCAGCATCTGAGGAAATGCATAGAAACACTGACATTTGATTTTGCAGTGTTACAGTGATTGACTGCACGTTTCAACTGTTAAAAAGGATATGAATTCAAATCAAATCAGTTTTCAATGTTAGAAAAAAAATTAGAAAATACGATCTGGGAATTAGATACTGCAAAAAGAAAAAGAAAATTATAAGAAATTTTAAAAAGAGGGGGACAAAAACGTGTCTTTTTTTTTTTTTTACAAATTGTTGGAAGGAGTTCCTTTTTTGATACTTACTTTGTTACAATGTAGACATGTGAGGATTATTAACTGTCAGAAGATTTGTGGGTTGGTTGGTTGTTTTTTTCCCCATCTGTTTCTAAATTGTGTTGTCAATGCTTAAAGAAGAGCCAAGAATCTAGCAGGAAATAAGGAAAATTTCCAAGATGATCAATGTATGATTTTAAGAAATTACATAATACTTAATTTCTTTGAATAGAAAAGATGCTGTACACAACCTTCCTTATAAAGCACTCGTAATTATTTTTTCATTTATTTAGATTTTGTTTTCTAATCCAGATCATGATTCGTTTACTCAGAGTGTTATTAGAATCTGCCATGTGTAACATACAGATGGAGTGCAAAAGAAAAGAAGCATCATTACTCCGTTTTATAGGTCTGAAATTTTGGGACTGAGTAAGTAAGGTCCAGATATTCAAAGTTATTTATGAAACTAAATGAAAAATGTTCATCTCACCTAATTATGGCTATCTAAGGGATAAGTGTCTAAATCTAATGGTTTAGGCTCTAAACGATTTGAGCCTGTTTTAGGCTCTGTTAAGTTCACACAAGACTCCACAAAATGACATGTGACAACTGGGGAAAGAGCTAAGTATTCCAAGGCCCTCTTATTGTGCCTTGGTTGCAAGGCTAACCACAATTACGTAGTGTGACTAATGAGGGACTCTCTGGTGCACACAAATGTTAATGAGATGGTGCACTTAAACACAGATGTATTCTGTTTCTAACATATGATAAATTTTCTGCTTTCTCACACCATAAGGACACCGGTAGAAAATCTGAACATGTGCACAAAGTCAAAGGCAAGAAAAAAAGAATAAATTATCTCCCCTTTCCGAAACTCCTCAAAACTTGTCTCTCACAAGAGTTACTTCATGCTTAAGTGAAGAAATGTAGAAGAAGTCACAACACAGAACTAAATCTACAAAGACTGGTTAAAATTTAGTTGCATAACACAGAGTATTTAAAACCCACCACTGAAGGAGACTATAGGATTCAAACCAGATGTAATCCCAAACATTTTTTCCGTTGATGTTACCTGGTGTCATATTTAATTACTCGTCAAGCATCTTAATAACATTGTAGTCACAGTATTAAATGTGCCTAGAAACATTTATTCACTGGCACCTGTGATTATAATCTATATTGTTAACACACCAGATAAATTGGCCAGGGGAAAAGGATCATGTTTATCCTCCAGACAAAGAATATTTTAAATAGTCCATCAATTTTTATGTAGGAAGGAGGACATCTTCTTAGTGGTTGCAGCGTGTGTAAGATGTTTGTAAGTATTTTTGCTCTGACTGGAAATATAGATTCAAAGGAAGGCAAAACAATTAGAAAACTACACACAGAATTATTGCAGTTTTAGAAGCTGATAAGTGTTCAGAAAATTTTTTTTATGGCCTTTACAGGGAGAGTATGGCAATTTACATAATTATCATTCTTCCTTTCCTTTCTGTAGAGGACCTGTAAAAATATTACCTTATACATTCCGGAAAGGTGTTGAGAGTACAAAACAAAGGGTCTGTAATTCTCCAAAGCCTGATGTTCAGCTCCAAATGTAACAAGGCATTGTCCAGTACAACTGCTGTAGTTACACAGGTAACAACCTCACTTGGAGAGCATTTCCACCACAAAGCAAACTCAAACCTCTCAATTGAGAGTGTTTAAATGACAACACATCCTACTTTTGATCTTGACTTGGACTTAAAAACTCATTAAGAATTTTTGAAATGGTTGTCTTTATTTAAAAAAAAAAAAGAAAAACAACTTTCCAACCATCGCTTGATGAATAAGAATATTGATTTGTTGTTTGTAAAAATATGTTATATGAAATACATGAAATATATGTTATGTGAAAGACTCTTCTAATCATTCTTCTCTAGATTAATACAAAAGTCTCTGATTTGCAGTAGCCTTTCTTTCAATGTTATGTTATGCAAGTTGTTTTCAGATTAATATTTATAACGTTTAACAAGCTTTCCATCTGAACAAATCTTTAATTTTTAAACATGTCTTGTCCTACTATTGTATTCTCTCATCAAACTGTTAGGATACAAAAGACAAATCTCATTCTTAAAGTACAGTAGACCAGACATGAAATTCAGGTACATTTTAGTTCTATATCATTTCAGTAACTGGCTTATCCTATCAATTAGTCTAATGGAAACAAAGCAGTCGTAAATTTATTGTCAACATGATGTATGTAAGGCTTTTTAAGTTAAGAGGCATTAATTATAGAAAAGAGAAGAAGGAAAAAGATTTCCACTGCTCTAGAAAGCTAGGTGAATTTCTTCAAGGCCTCAGCCAACTTTTGTTTTCTCTTCTACTGACATACAGGCATGCTACACAAGGTATGATTTTCTAGAATTTTCTTTCTTACAGGTGTCACAGAAATATTCCTGTGCTCTGCTAGAAACTGTTGTATATTTTTCTCTTTTGAATGTTAGCTCATTTAGTGAAGTGTCTACATACATTCTAATATTTACCTTTCTTTTTCGTATCTTATAAGAAAAAAGAATTAGTAAAATAGAATAAGATACAAAGAGAATTAGGATTCCATAAAGAGGAAAAGTTTTTATGATGAAGACTGAATAGGCTTCTAACTGTAAGACACATGAGATATCTGGTCTTTACCAGGGTTGGCAAATAAGAGATTCCAAAAATAAAAATCCCATTAGGAGAAAAAGGAACAAAAAGTTTGGATAGCACAGGAATAGATGTAACATTCCCAGAATATTTTTTAACTTGACTGAAAAATCATTAAGTAGGATACCTGTAAAAGGCTACCTTTCTGTAACATTTTGTTAAAGTAAATCTAAGGTAAGGAGTTTTTGGGGAAGTATTGAGCCAAGAAGGCCTGTCTTCTGTTGTGTCTTTCCAAAACTGTTGTCAGGCAAAATACTTGACTTCAGTCGCAACTGTGGAAATTTTCAGTTCTGTAGAACAAATATTTGCTCATATAAAGTCTTCTATGATAAAACAATCAGATGTAACAAGTAGAAGTAAATGAACATATTCAAAGACATTTTCCCCATGAGTACAGTCAAACAATGAGACTGGTTGCCCAGAGAGATTGTGCAGTTGCCTTCATTGGTAGTTACCCAACTGGACAAAGCCCTGAGCAACCCGGTGTGATCCAAGAGTTGACTCTGCTTTGTGCAGGAGTGTGGACGAGAGACCTCCTGAGGTCACTTCCAACTTGAATTATCCTACGATTCTTTGATTCTTCAAAATTCAGCTGCAACCTCCAGATATCTGCACATTTATGGTACCAGACAACACATCTATGCCTGATTCTTGCAGGCTCAACCCCATATGTGAATGTCTGCCTACTTTTTCCTTCAAATATCTTGAATCATAACAACATAGAGTACTTCCTGACTATTGCTTCAAAATTTCTCTTTCTCCTGGGTATAGAACCATAGACATAAAATCGTGAGGGAGAGCCTCATGATTTTGGTGCTTCTCAGTTTCTTTCAGTCTTTGGAAATGGAGACACAAGATAAAAGCATCCAAATTATTGTACAACTTCACTCTGAAATAAAGTACTTCTTTCACAGAACATGTTCTTATTACCATTACTTCGGTAATTGCTTAAAAATTAAATTCTTCATTTCCTGATTAGACTTCACTGTGCTAACTATGATTAAAGTGTCTGTACTCCAAATCCTCACCTGTATACATCTCTGAAGAAACTAAAGACTGCCAGATGTAAGTACAAGTAAAGCTGTCTTCATCAATGTCCCAGGCTTTTTGGGCAGTTCACAAATCTTGTCAACTTACTAGCAGTAGAGGATACCTGCCTCTTTGCCTAACTCAAATTCCAGCCAATATAGCCTGTTGAAGAAATCAGTTGACTTTGAACTGTCAGTTCCCCTAAGGTAATGATTAAAGTGAAGACAAACCTTATATTGCCTCCTCAAACTGAGCCCCTCAACCAAGATTGTGGTGCCTTTGGGAAAACAAATTTACAAAAGGGCAAAACACTGCCCGGCAGTGAGAAATGAGGTGCAGAAAAGTGTGAGAAACAAACCTATGAACACCAAGGTCAGTGAAGGAGAGGCAGAAGGTGCTCCAGGAGTCAGAGCAGAGATTCCTCTGCAGCCTGTGGAAGTTTGGAAGAGGCCACGATGGATCAGGTATTTCTCTGCAGCCCACAGAGAGGACTACTCCAGAGAAGATATCCACACTGTAGCCCATGGAGAGCCTCATGCTGGAGCAGATAGATATGTCCTAAAGGAAACTGCGGCCTGTAGAGAAATCACACTGAAGCAGGCTCCTGGCAGAGGTTGTGACCTGTGGAGAGGAACCCATGCAGGAGCAGGTTTATTCTGAAAGACTTCATCCTACGGAGGACCCACTCCAGACCAGGAGGAAATTGTGTCACTTGGTGGGTTGACCTTGGCTGGATACCAGGTGCCTGCTAAGCCGCTCTAACCTTCCCCTCCTCAGTAGGATAGAGAGGAGAAAATAACATGGAAAAAAACATCACAGGTCAAGATAAAGCCAGTTTAATAAAGCAAAAACAAAGGTCGTGCATGAAGGTGAAGGAAAATAAAAGATTTATTCTCTACTTCCCAATAGCAGGTGATGTCCAGCCACTTCCTGGGAAGTAGTGCTTCATTATGCATAGCGGTTGCTCCAGAAGACAAACGTAAATAACAAATGCCTCCCCTTTTTCCTCCCTTCTCTTAGCTTTTATTGCTGAGCAGATGTCATATGGTATGGAATATCCTTTTGGTCAGTTTGGGTCAGCTGTCCTGGCTATGTCCCCTCCCAAGATCTTGCCCACCTCCAACTCACTGGGGAGGTGACAATGTTGGAGAGACAGCCTTGATGCTGTGGGAGCACTGCCCAGCAGTAGCCAAAACACTGGGGTGTTAGCAACACCTTTCTAGCTACCAACACACAGCACAGCACTGTGAGGGTTGCTATGGGGAAAATTATCTCCATCTCAGTCAGACTCAGTACAGGGAGTGGTAGAGAGGAACTGTTATGGACTGATCATAACTTCCCAGTCCCCA
>NW_009604362.1:0-15117 GCF_000690535.1 Cariama cristata | reverse complement strand
AAGAGTAGAAGAGTCAGGAATGAAGGAATTAGGTTGATTCTGGGAAAAAGGAGTGGAGGTTGAAGGAAGGTGTTTAAGTTTTTGTCTTTCTTTCTTACTATCCAAATCTCTCTTAAGTAGGAATTAATCAAATTAATTTTCCCCAAGTTGAGTCTGTTTTGCCCATGATGGCAATAGGTAAATGATCTCCCTGTCTTTATCTTGAGCCATGAGTTTTTTCTTATTTTCTCCCCTTGTCCCCTTGAAGAACAGGAGTGAGAGGGCAGCTGGGTGGACAACCAACCACAGCTCCATCACTCAATTATGAAAACACTTTTTTACTTTCAGTGATCAAACACTGGAACACGTTTCCCAGAGAAGTTATCGAGTATCCATCCTTGAAGACATTCAAAACCTCTCTGGACACGATCCTGGACAACCAGTTCTAGCTGACCCTGCTTGAGCAGGAGCATTGGACTAGAAGATCTTAAAAGGTCCCTTCCAACCTAAACAATTCTGTGATTTTGTCAATAGTTAAATATCATAGCCAGGAATTACTGAAAACTGTTCAGCAATTCTTTTTTGGGGAATGTACTGGTTTCGGCTGGGATAGAGTTAGTTTTCTTCATAGTAGCTTGTATAGTGCTATGTTTTGGATTTATGGACTATGTTTTCAAAGACAATGAGGGAATAGGACACTCAGATCATATCCTTCAAAGAGTTTGGGGAACACAGTTCTTCAAGACATTTTTAGAAAATTCCAACTCATATATTTGTGATTGAATTGAGAAGTCTCATCAAAGTACCAGTGAGAAGACTGTTTATGTTACTGCTTGCTCTTTGAGAAAATAGTTTTGACAAAGATGTTAAAAATACTTTTCATGAAATTCTTCCACTGTGGTTGAAGGGAAAACTTGACAGGCAGAAGAGGAAAACCTGTCTCTACAAAGATATTATAAATAAGTTCACTGCATTGTAAAACATGAAAAGATAATAAAGCTTGTACATCTCGACATTTTGAACAATTTATCACATTAAAAATATCAACAGGTAGCATTGTCCAGACACTCTAATGAGACACAAATAAAGAGGAGAGAAACAGTTTGGGGAGGTTTGAGGGTGGGGGATGTTTGTGATTTTTGTGGGTTTTTTTAAATTAGACTTTAATAAACATAGATACAACTTTCAACAACTGTAATAAAAGTAGTTGACAGGCAATTGCAAAGGCAATGTCCTAGGAATAATTACTCATGTTTATGTCTGCTTTGTTTACTAAATTCCCAGAAAATCATTTGTGAAAGTGAAACCTCACTAATTGCAGGCTTTAATTTTTTGGTGATTGATCAAATAACTAAAAGCAGCTGTAAATGTAAATGAAACATTACGTTAACATTAATATAAATTTCTCAGTCATATTTCAAGCTAATTGATATTCAGCTAATTATGAGCTATAGCAACATTGGTGCCAATTATTGTAAGGAATTAGCACATTGGGTTACTCCTACAAAAGAGGTAATTTTTCATGACTTCTGTTGAGTATAAGCAAAGCAATGTGTTAAGTCAGTTTTTAACATCTTCATTAATGATCTGGAAAAAACAGAAGCAGCATATTAATTAAACTTATGTACACACTTAAGCCAACAGCCTATTGTTAACATTCAGAAGGAAAGTGAGGAAATAAAAGGTGACACAAACTAAAAGAGACTGTTTTATAAAAAAATATTTCTAATGCTAATAATCTTTTAAAATAATATGGAGAATTAGTCAAAATTCAACAGTTACTGTTGAATTGTTGAAAAGTAACCAGACTGAGACATAAAAAAGACCTGGCTTCATAAGATAATTCAGGAGGAAGTGACCTCAGGACATTTCTAGTCCAACTCCCTGCTCAAATTAGGGTCAGTTCTGAGCTTAAAACAGGCTGCTCAGGGCTGTGTCCAGGCAAATCTTGCTAACCACCAAAGGCAGAGACTATACAGCCTTGCTGAGAAACCCGTTCCCATGTTGGTCTGTCCTCATGATGAAAAGATTTTTTCCTTAATTCTATTCTGAACTCTTCTTTTTTAATTTATTCCCATAGTTTCTTGTTGTCCCGCTCTGCACCTCTCAACTCTTGAGTTTCAAGTCTTTTGTCAAATCAGTTTTGGTAGTCTTCTTCAATTGCAAAGTGAGGAAACGGGAAAGGAACACTTTTCTTGTATTAATTTATATATATAGATAGATTCAAAGTAAAAGTTTGTAATAAGTGCTAAATTGAGTTTGCTCACTGAAGCAAGAACAGCAAAGTAAGGAGAGGAATCCAAAACATCTTGAAGTTTCCAATTAAAATGCTTTTTCAACTTAGTTCCCAAAATAGAAAATTTATGTGGGTGTGGGTGGAAAACTTTGAAAAAGTTAAGGAAGAAGAACATAGACTTTGGCAAGAAAGGATCAAAAAGGACCTTCTTTGCCCAGATATGAGCAACAGCATCTCTTCTACTTCTGACAGCTCTTAGGGCTCTCTCCTTGAAGCCCTGCTCCTCCTAGGGAAGTACCCTCTTACAGTAGTATTTAAAAGAATAAGACATTTTAAGATCACCTCTACATGTACACACCCACTTACCCCACGCACTCTCTTATACAGATCTACAAAGAGGATTTGGGCTTGCTATTTTGCTTTTATGGGATCTGGAAGGGCAGCTTCAAACACATCTGTGTCCTGCCTGCACAGACGTACCAAAAGCTTGCAGCACGTACAAGGACATCTGAGATTCATTGTCAAATCAAGCTAAAGAGTGCTACTTAAAGAGAAACTAAGCCTGGGCCAAGCAGGGAAAAGCTCTCTGAAGAGTTAATATGCAACTCCATCTCCCTGAAAACACACAGCAAAATTATTTATTATACTGGGAACTAGCTTAAATGCTTATGTTTATGTTGTCCTATATAGAATTTAAATATCCTTTTTTCTTGAAAATTGAATGGAAAAATACTATGTGATAATGTAGTTAAGGAAGCATGTGTAATAGGACATAGAATGAAGAAAAACTGTTTGCACAAGAAATAATTTCTTCTCTTCAGAATTCTGCTTTTGCCAAATAAACAATGATCTTTTTATTCAGTACTATCAGTCATTTGTTCTAACATGGAATGACTTTTCTGAAAACACGTTTATAGTCAGGAGTGCTTTGCTGGCACGCGATTATTGGAATAACTGATTTTTCAGCTCAATGAACAAAAGTATGTGTTCAGAGAGATTTTCAGATAGATATCTTTTAGATCACTTGGGAGAAAGAAAATTTGTTTCACTTTAAATAAAACCAAAGTTCTGTATTTAGAAGAGAATTCAAATCCATCTGTCACCCATAACAAGAAAATGAATGGTCTTCCCTCATTCCCTTCACTTGCTTGAAACTGCAGGCAACTCAGTTGAAATTCCTTTGTTTTTTTGTTCTGTTCTCTTTTTAGTAGATTTATTCAAAACTAGTTTAAGAGTTTATTAGTCATTCAATGTTGTCAACACACAGGTGGTTTGTAAGTCTTGTAAAGCTTGAACCAAAAGATGATTCACTGAGATTGTTCTAGTTCAAACCATTTACTGTCCCTGACTCCGTGAGACCCCTGAGAGAACCCTGAATATCCCTGAATATCCTCACAAGTTCTTTCCCTCAACAATTTATTTTTTATTAGTTTACATTTAATTATTTTAAATATATCACAGAGTTATTAACTTTAACCAAAGGTCCTAATTAGCAGCTATCTACACGCACTATTAGGACAATTAGCTGTCATTTGTGTTCAGGTTCTTGCTCTAAGGGCAACAGCTCCAAAGAAGGGAACTGAGAAGGAACTGTACTTCACCACTGCATAGGCCAGCACTCAGTTTCCAGACACCAGACAACCAGGAGACTATCAGGGTTTAGTCCTTGCAGGATTCCCATTTTGAAATAAGAAGACATGGGGAGAGGACGCCTCACAAAAACTGGGTTCCCTGGGTTCATGGGCTGCAGAGGAATACGGCACAGTCAACAATCACTTGCCAGAAGTCAGATGACCTTCTAATTGGACAGAACTTCTAGTAATATCAGGCAATGGTTTAATAAATAACTTCACCCCAAATTAAGATAAGCTGACAAAAACTGAGAAAAGAGAAAGGAAAATTATAAAAATCAGAAAGGAGAGAGCATTTTATGGTCAGATAGGAAGAAGAGGAGAAGAATTGATATCAAAAGGCTGGAGACAAGTCATTAGCCACCTTACATCGTTGGTGACCATGATTTGGGAGGAAAGAGGAACTGCCACTCTGTCATTGCTTATTTATTGAAATGGAGAGATAGCAAAGTAGGCAGCGTCACCTACTATCTTTGTTTCCTTCTCTTCTTCTAGAATGAATGTAAAAGCCCGTCGTATTTGCAAGAGGTGGGTGATGACTCTAAGACCATTGTCTTGTGACAGGAGGTAGACCTTGGTCAACAGCCAAATGTCCTCAGCCTCTGCTCTTACCAGCAACAATAGTGGCTGAACTTCTGCATCTACCTCTAAGAATTTGTTTCATTTGTAGGGCACTGTTGCTTCAGGAGATAACAGAGACTTTGGAGGACATCACTTCTGCCTTTTGTGATGTCAGAGCAGAGAGCAGTGAACCTCATTTGCTGCAAACAGGTACTACCCCATACTATGCAGGGGTTTATGACATTTCTTATAACCCTCTGGCATGCCTCTGAGCACTAGGCTGTGCACCACAAGCGCACATGTCACAGCCTTCATGCTCCTTAAGTTGCTCAACTAGCTGACCAAGCACTCAGTTTCCTCATTGAAGGCAGCCTGCTTGGCAGCCACTTCTACCTGCTTTTGCAGTGAAGCAGAAAAGAGAATACTCTGAACTCTTTCTTATCCTTGGTATAGACTCAGCTGAAAGTTTTGGGTTTATGCACCAAAGAGTTGCTCCGGTGAAAGAAATCACTTGTGCCTAGTCTATAGTGCACACTAGCTCCATCCAAAACAGGACAGCAGGACAAGGACTGGCCATTCAAACCGGATCATCTATGTCGAGGTATTACACATTTTATTCCCCTTTGGCAGAATTTTTTTCATTAATTCAACCCAAATTAAATAAACTTCAAACTAAGTCCAGATTGCATATTTTTTTCAGTAAGTACTGTATTCACAGGTTTGGTTTTGTTTTTTTTTTTTAAAATACTTTTAATTTCTATTAAAAAAAATCCCACTACTAGTCGGTTGAATTGTACTAGTAAGTGTGTCAAATATGAGTGTAGCTCATGCTTTCCTAGTTACTAGAATTCATTTTTTCTCTACACATGAAACAAGCAATGCTGGTACAATGTTACTAACCGGAGTATATCTACTTCCAGTGATTCTGCTGGGTAATTGCAATATGCCAGTAGATAGAAGTTATGTGGAACTTCAGCAGAAGTCAGTGGAAGTGGTGGAAATTTTAGCTTAAAAGGGTGTCAAAGCTCTTTGGCACACAAGTCAAATGAACAATAAATTAAGCAAATTACTTACTCTTGTCTGATTTACTCATGGCTTCAGAATAACACAGGGAATTCAAATTTAACCACTATAAGGTGAGAATTGGTAAAATGGAAAGAAGGGATTACAAGCCCAAGGAAAGATGTTCACTTTGAGGGATAATGAGTATGTGAATAGTCAAACGTAAAGATTACAGAGGGCAAAGATGAGTATCTAATATATATTAATATTTTAAAAGAGATGATCTGTAAAGTATTTTTGAGAAGAAGTAGTGTTATAAAGTTGAACATAAGGAAGTTCGACACAACATGAGTATTTTTCTGGACCTTAAGCTATTTAAGGCTGCTTTGATAAAGGGATGGATTAGATATGGCTTCTTCAGTTTTCTTTCTCAAATGTCTGATGTGTTTGCTAGTCAGTTTTGCCTAAATAAGGGTGTAATGATGGTGCTCATGGATATCACACATTGACCAATCCATTCAAACTACTTTGTTTTCAGAAATTTCATTGAGAAAATTAAAAAAACATTGAAAGAATAGCATCGCTTCCATCAATGTCTCTGCTGCTTAGGAGTATTGGAATCGGGTTATTCCAATGTCATTTTAATTCTTCTCTCTTTATAAGAGAACTATCCCAAACAATTTGTTTAGAAAGTGAAATCTTCTTATTGCATTAAATTGTCTTTCCACATTATGTTGCTGTCAAAAAACGGTGATGTATATAAGCCATCAAACATGGCAAATTTGTTTTCATCAGGAAGTTTTTCAATTGTGTCTGTGTGTTGTTTCCTAATCTTCTTATATGTAACCTCTAGGAATTGCAGGGAGATGAGAGGTGCACAGATTGCCTGCTTACTTTTTATTTCTTCTCCTGAGATCTCACTGCTGCTTCCAGCAAGTTTAACGTAATCTTTGTGCAAACAAATCTTCTCTTTTGTCTTACTAAGCCTTATCTATCAAGCCCATTTCAAGAGTGTGGATATGAACAATGTAATGATATGCATTTTGAGTTGTTATATGCTATATGCAGAACAAGAATACTAATGTGTCTTATAGAAGCATATAGAAAATCAGTGCCATATTGATATTTTGTATACCAGTTACAAGACGGTTCATTGGTTTTCCTAAACTCATACACAGAATATATTATAACCAAGAAGGACCCCAAGTATAAAGAAATTATTTTTAATCCAGTATTAGAAAACAGTATAAGAAGTAAATAAGCAAGCAGAAAGTTAAAATGACTTAATGCTAAGAAAATGCACATCAGTGGTGTTTTAATGTTTTCAGTGTTATTGCTTTAAAACTATACTAATGCTTATTTGTGATCTGACAAATCCTTTAATTTATACAGCAATCAGAATAATAGTTGTATTTTATGAATACAAAACAGGGTCAAAGCATTTAAGAAAAAATCTACACTCATAGACATGAAAAATAATAAACATAGCTTTTCTTTTAAATATCTTTTGTGTAAAAAATAGGAGCAAAAATATTTATGATGTGAATATGCAGGTTCTTAATCTATCCAGTTCTGAGATCTTACTGAGTTTGAATTCATATCAAACCAGATATTTTTCTTTCCTCATGCATATTATTTTTATATTATTTTTATTAGCAGATAATCTTAAAAAAACGTGCCCCTGAGGGTGGTAAAGCAAATTTACCCATTACTTTACAGTGGAGATCCTCAAGGGGACTTCAAAGATTTCCAGAACTAGCACATTGTATTTCAGAAGCCTTAGAAAATGGTTTATGTTCATATTTAAGTCTCCTTTTTTTTTTTTTTTTTTTTTCCAAAAGGACCTTGCATATATTCTAGCTACCATTTACTCAACTCTTGACAGCTCCCTGGTTTAAAAGTATACTACAAAGAGGCACATGTATATTCATAAAGAATAAACTGTATTTGGGCTAGGGAAAACTTTTTATTGCATTTATATTTCTTTGTAAGTTTGGGGGATTTTACTGTCCATGAAAATGAGAGATTTATAGTACAGGCTGGTTTAAGGCACAGTGCTGACAGGTGCTGTGCATTAACATCTCTATACATCTCTGCAAAAGGCACTCCATTCCTGACTTACAACACCTCTGCTGCTCTAATACTGGTTGCCTACATTTTCACTGTGCCAAGGTTGTCAGGTTCGTGTTGAGTTGTGTAGTGCCTTGTGAACTAGCCAGCCTTTCACTGCAGACTGCAATAAGATCACCAAACTAAATCCACATTTTCTCTAACCTGGAAGTAAAAGTAATGCAAACCAAGCATATTAGTCCTCCCTTTGGCTGCTTTGGTGACCCTAGCACCTACACTCATTTTCAAAGCAAAGATGTGACTACTGTGCTTTCACACCCTCCTGAGTGTCAGTCAAACCCGCTCTGAATGAAGCATTTAACGTTGCTGTAAAAGCGTGTAGGGCTTAGGAGCTTTTCTACTTTCTGTAATAAAATGAGTGTGTACATGGGAAATCTGGGATTCCACGGAGACATTATTCTCTATTTTGTTATGCCTAAAAAAACCTTTATTCTTTAAGTACAGTGAGATATCCTTGCTTAAGGGTAATATAAGATCTGTGAAAAAATTTTAAGAGTAAAGCTACCTGGAGTTGAAGGTATGGGGCAAGAGGAACTGAGAGAATCTGGCACTTCCAGGCCCATGAAAGCCTTTGACACTGAAACTTAGCTATAGTCATTGCTTCTTAATATTTCTATGTGAAAAAGTCCAGTTTCGCACCAAGTTAATAGACAGCCAGTTTCTATGTTCTGTTGTCCCACTTCAGCTTATGCAACACATTTGTAGAAAATTTAACTCTTCTCTTCTTTTGCACTTCTCCCTTGAGAATCTGAATTCTGATCCTACCTGATACCTGGACCGCACAATTTAAAATGACAGCCAATATTTGAATACTCCAGATGAGAGGTTTAAGTTAATCAGAGCAGAACAACTTTTTCAGGCTTTATAAACCGTTCATACATGGATTAAAAAATTCCCTCTACTCAAAAGTTCCTACAACTTAGCTACTTAATGTCCTTACTGTATACCCTAATTTCAGTAATACACCCTGAGAAGACACTTGGATAGCTGGAGAAAAACATGAATATTTTTTCCAGATCTGCAACCTTTTGATTTCTAGAAGAAAAAACTGGAAAAGAAGTATGTATCCATGTAATAAACGTAGCATAATTGAATTCCCTCCGCTCCTTCCAATTTAAAATATGCAGGTTAAAACTTTGTATATGAATTTATGGTCTCACAATGTTGCCTTACTTCGGTTTTATTTGTCTGCTCACCAAGACACTATTTAATAACCTGTTTTGAGAATGGAGTTACATTCCCTGATTCTTATTTTAGAAGAACCTAAACTAACCAGTTGCAGAGCTCTGACTCCTTCACTCTGAATCAAACTCGCTTCAACTTATGCAGCACAGTTTATTTCTAGCAATGCCTATAAAGTTTTCTCTGACACCTTAAATTGCATTCAGTTTCGTTCTCTCTCAAAACCTTAAATTTTCCCTTGGTTCATCAGAAAGTGAATCAGTTTTATTCATTTTTACCCTGCAACTGCATAACTTTCTCATTCCTCTTAAGATTCAGCTTTACTGGAGGGGAAGGGAGAAATTCAGTTAATTTCCCATAAATAGTTCACTTGGTTTGTAAAATGCATTGAAAGTGCATTTAACTAAGGTACATATTTATGGAATAAAAATTTAGCAGAAGTACACACAGCTGGCCTGTTAAGTTCCAAATGTAAAATAATTTAAATTCTATGAATTGCTTTCATTTAGGGCTCTATATTTTTTTTTTTTTATGAACACAAGATGCAGAATTTTTTATTTAAGATACCAAAAAATATTTTTTCTTTGACTTTTGGAAAATTTACATACATCTTTTTCTTATTTTGTACATGCAAATGTATATCTCTATCCTTATCCCTATCCATACATTCCTGGGTTTAGAAGTTAGAAAGTTTAATAGAAAATAATGACATTGTGTCATCAATGAAATTGACATGTAGGGATTTTAATTTTATTAATTCTACATAAATATAAAGACATATACTATAAGTGAACATTTAATTTAACCATATGGTCAGCATTCCTATTGCTAGGCTACATGTCAAACTCAGAATTTACAATTCATTCCAGATGATTGCAGTGAATATTTCATCACTCACATTTATCGGATAGCCAACAGACTAAATTCATCTCTTTTGAAGCTAAAAAATTCTCTCTTTAAGACTCTGTTCAGACAGTTTCCTGCCACCAACCTGAGATTTGACATTTTGCTGGCACTCCAAGCTGCACACCAAGGCTGTCTGTGTGAGTTCCTGGCACTTCACTGTATGGATCAGTTCCTGTGCAATCTAACAGCATGGTGTAATCTTTTATGAAGTATTTCTAGTAGAGAAAAGGATTGATTTACCGCAATAACTGCATTTTTCCCACTTCCCTCCTGCAGGTTCTGAATGTCAAAGGTACTAAGAAGAGTGTCATGGATATTAAGATTAACGTAATAGAGATGAGCTGGAGTCTCCTTAATGCCTTTTATTTTCATTTATACAGTAATGACTGAGTAATTTTTAATGTAAATTACCTTTAGAAATCATCATATATCCTTTAGAAATATAACTTAAATAAAACTACATTGTTAAAATTAAATATAGAACTGTTTATTGGTAAATAGCAAAAATTGAAAAACATAATAATATAAGAAATTCTAGATATGAAGCTTTATCGAAAAGCATTTTTTCAATTACATTAATTTGAAAAACACAAACATGGCCTTCTGCTTTTAAGAAAATGGGTGAACAATACATTCTCAGATGTTGTTCTATTTGAGAGGTATTGAGTTTAGTCAATTAAGCTCCAGAAAACAGATTTCATTGATTGTAAGACAACTCTTGACACCATCTATCTAAACTATGAAAAGCTTTGCAGGATATGTCATGGTTTAACCTCAGCTGGCAACTAAATACCACGCAGCCACTTGCTCACTTCTCCCCCCACTGCTGCAGTGCGATGGGGAGGAGAATCGAAAAAAGGTAAAATACATGGGCTGAGATAAGAACAGTTTAATAACTGAAAGAAAAGAAAATAAAATATTATAATAATGATGATGATGACAATAATAACGATTGTAATGAAAAAGGAGATTACAAAGAGAGAGGGAGGAATAAAACCGAAGAATGACAAATGATGAACAGTACAATTGCTCACCATCCACTGACTGACGCCCAGCCTGTCCCCGAGCAGTGATCAGTGCCTCCTGGCCAACTCTCCCCCAGTTTCTACACTGGCCATGCTGTTCTATGGTATGGAATATCCCTTTGGCTGGTTGGAGTCAGCTGTCCTGGCCGTGCTCCCTCGCAGCTTCTTGTGCCCCTTCTCACTGGCAAAGTGTGTGAAACTGAAAAGTCCTTGACTTAGAGTAGGCACTACTTAGCAACAACTAAACCATCAGTGTGTTGTCATCAACATTATTCTCCTACTAAATCCAAAACAGAACACTGTACCAGCTACCAGGAAGGAAATTAATTCTATCCCAGTCAAAACCAGGACACAGATACTTCAACCAATTTGCAGTTTTTAAAAATCCTAGTAAGTATTGCAGTTATATACATATATCGAAATGTTAAATGTTGAAAATAAGATCTTTTTTTGTAGTAGCATAACCTGTAATGTCAATATCTCAACTGCTGCAAGCTATTTTAAAGTATCTGCAGAGATAAAAATTTAATTTGTTACGATACAATAAAAAATTGCCTTCTAAAACCTCTCTCAGTATTAATATGAGAAACACAAAATTAAACTTCACATATAGTAGCTTTTTCTTAAATTCCTGCCAGCCAGATGAAACCCATCTCATGTAGTTTCTGCCATGAATGAATTTTCTCCTACTCTTGGGACTGGGGCTAACTTGTTCTACATATAAGAGGAACTGGTAAGTTTGCAAATGTTCTAATTACAGAAGGTGGATGTCATGCTAGGTTTAAGTGTTATAATAACTCAGAAAGAGGTAGATTGCAAGAGCAGGAGGCATAACATGATGCAGACTATACTTTCACCATCGCTACCTGAAAGCACAGACCTCTACCAGAACAGAAGAGTTAAGTTCTTGATGCAAATTGATAAATTAGTTCTTTTGAAAGTATTTAAAAAGAATTATTTTGCATAGCTGTTTTTCAGTAAATATTCTGACTGTATAATTTTAAAATTCACTGGAAAAATAGAAAAAAAGACATAAAACTCTATGATACATATATGTATTTTTCTTCCCATAGATTATAGAAATTAATTAATTACAATCTTATTTTAATGATCCAAGCTGCAAGCTAACTGAATATCTAACCTGAAACATAGTGGCTATATATGTGAGATTATATTAAACAGTTCTTATTCACTTTTATATGGTCATCCACACTGTTAAACTGTTAAAAGAGAATTTATTTTACTAGCATGGACATAACTAGACTGTTCAAGCAAACCAAGATGCTGTACAAGTCTATTTTTGCATCAGTCTGTTTCTAAAATGCTTTGTACTTGAGAAAAACCCTCAGATTGATGAACTTTGTGAGTCTTCTCATTTTACAGGGATCTGTACTGGATATCCTGTAGTCCTCAGAGCTGACTGAAGTCTCTCCAAGCATTTATGTGGTGATCCTTTCTAAGAGACTTCTGGCAAGATTCAGCTGCAGATTCATATAACCAACCAGTTATCTATAACATAAGTATCTACAAGTGAGATGGGTGTCTAAGCTCCTATTATACTCAGTAAAGATTTAGTAGATATCATAGGTGGAGTCTACAAAAATTTTTTTCTCTCCTTAAATTAGATAACTAGTAGAAAATACCGTTTTCCTACACACAGGAATCTAGTGCCATTTGAATTACCCTAAGATGTCCACCGACTGCTATGACAAATGGTGAACAGGAGATCATTGCTTTGTAGACTGACAGCTAGAGGCCAAACACAGATGCACCCTGTGCACAACCCACTGAATCCCTCTAGGGAGAGACTCAGACGCCTGAAAATAGGCATTTAGTGCTATTTGTATTGTTATATTTGCATTGATCTTCTATTGGAGGAAGTTTCAGATAACTCTTACGTTTGATATCTGTAATTCCTTTCTATATGACTTGGGTTTCTTAGGGAGTCACAGAAGGGACTAGATACCCATGTGTAGGCAAGTAATTGTATTAGCAGAGTCAGTCTCTAGATTCCTTTAAATGCATGAAGTCCAATGCCTATAAAGGCAGTGTAGGTATTTAGCAAACATTCAGGCACATAAAAATGTAGGTGTCTATCTCAGCCTGAACCCTAAACCCTACACTGTAAACGCCGAGATGTGAAAATCCTAAACAGATCTCAATATGTCTGCATCTGGAGCAGAGTACTCCTATCTTCTTCCTCTCCTTCATAGAAACACCCTTCTATGGATGACCTTGGAAAGAGACATTTATCTGATGATGTTTCAATGACTGCACTAAGCCATGTATGCTGTAGAACACACACCTGCTACATGGAAGTCTTTCTACCTAAACAAAACCAAGAAGATCCATTCATATGTTTTTAAGAATGGAAAAGAAAATATGTATCTTTAAATGAATCATCATCTTCATTCATAACAATCCAATAAATTTTGAAGGTTTACACACAACTAAGAATTCCAGGCTAAATCTTGTGGGGATAGAATTTGACCTCTGGATGAGACATAAATTCTTCCACAAAAAAAAAAAGATAATACTTTCTGTGTAAATGCTTCCTCTGACTCATGCTACAGCTCTGGCAATTTTCGTGTAAGGTATGACTCAAGAAATAAAAGTAGTCCAACACATCAGCATTTATTAGGGAAAAAATCTTCTCTGGAGTTATCTAATATTCTTGAGGAAGTTATCTTATTTAAAAATGTACCTGGGATACTGTCTTCATTGTTTATAGTTCCTATAGTAACAATAGTTGACTATCATTAAAGTTATAGGCCTAGAGATGAAATGCTTTTGGTGTTGCTGAATCCATAATCTTTTCCACCAACAGTCTGTGAAAATCAAATAAACAAGCAAAAATTAAACAAAACAAAACAAAAAAGAGGAATTCCCTGTCACCTATATAAGTTTTTTTCCTGTCTAATAATATTTATTAGGTTACAGGAATATGATTATCAAATAAAAAAAAAAACATCCACCAGTGAAGCAAACAAGAGCATTCACAAGTTGAAGGAACTTGCGTATTATCTTCTTGCACAGTTAAAACTTTTTTATTCTACTCTGAAAACCTCAAATAGAGACCTAATTTGTAAATCATAGGAATCATAACTATTTTATAATTTGGAAAACAAGATAACAAATATTCAGACAAGAACTGATTTTCACCCTATAGTACTTTTTTTTTTTTTTTTTTTAATTTTTGTCCTCTATTTCAGCAGCACTGTAGCAGCATGCCTTTCTTAGGCTTCCCATTCTCCTTTTATAGTTTCTACCTTCGGTCATTTGTGGTTTTGAAGGTTTGTTTTTTTGGCAGGGGAATGTCTGAAATGCTGCCCTAAATTCACTAATTATCAGAATTACTTTAAGGCTATTGAAAAAATAAATGTTTCAAAATTTAAAAAAAAAACGATTCTTTACTTCCTAACCACCCAGAATGCCTAGACTCTTGGCTCCAAAATTAGCCTTCTCTTCCTTTTCACGTATGCATGTGGTAATTTCCGCTTGAATTTCAGGTTGTTACAGGCACATCACAGGTACATCTGGTTTCACGCAAAGGTTCTAAGCTCATCTCTGTATAAAAGCTGAGACGGGCAAGATTATCTCTATGTTCAGATGAGAATAGAATTACCCATTAGAGATTCCTAAGGTGACTGATAAATCCTCTACCTTTATGAAGTAATGATGTTTCAATCCTGTTTGCTTACTGGAATTAGTTTCTTATGACTTAAAAATCTTCAGTGTTTATTAAGAAGCAAGTTCATATGTTAAGAAAAAAAGTTAGCTGGAATTAGGAGAAAAGGCAGTTGAAAAATGAGCCATTTCCTTCAATCCAGGCAGGGTTGTAATGTTGAAAAACATTTAATTTCCAATGTATTGCAAAGAAGCTTCCCATTCCATAAATAAACAAAGATGGATAGGGATTTATTTATCTTCTTGTGAAGTGATTCTGGAAAGTTTGTTTCATCAGCTTAAAAAATGGCACCAAATGGGAACTTCAACAGTGAATAAAGTACACAGAAAGTCAGCTGTGTAGGAGACTATCAAATAAGCATATTTCCTTTAAATTACACAGAATACAAAATGTATTTTTAAGACTTTCATCAGTTTCACTAACTGTTGTGAATACTTGCTGCTTCTTTAAATCACTTATTTTCTGTTTCCCATGGCTGTGATACAAACTACCTTATTTTGTAGCCTACTGGTTTTGGTCCACAGCTTTCTGAATCTGTTTTCTTGGAGACTAACATAAATGACTTTATTTTTGAAAAGGAATTGCAAGAGCATGCACTTTGTAATTTCTAAATAATTAGTGAAATATATACCAAAAGACCTTGTAGATAGAGAAAGAATGTTAAAACAAGTTGTGAAGGACAAAATGGTAGATTAGAAAACTACGTAAGAACTAAAGAATGCCAAGAGAAAGACAAACCAGAATGACAAACTGTGAAGTTCTGATAACAAAGTATCT
>NW_009604361.1:0-773 GCF_000690535.1 Cariama cristata | reverse complement strand
GAATGAGTATAAACGTGAGCCTTTCTGCACACCAATCCCGTCGTTACTTCAGTAGCAACTATAAATATCCAGTGTTATCAAGTCTGAAAGCAGACACTATCTGAAAAATGTGTAACTCCACTTTCAGAAACTTAGAAGAAACTTAACTGAAGGAAAAAGCTCCTGAAAATAGAAGACTCCTAGTTTAGCCAAACCAGGACACTGTTCTATCGCATCCCTCCTCAGCAGGATGGGAGGGGGAGAAAATAAGATGGAAAAAAACTTGGGAGTTAAGATAAAGGCAGTTTAATAAAGCAAAAGCAAAGGTTACATGCAGAAGCCAAGGAAAACAAAAGATTTATTCTCTACTTCCCATCAGCAGGAGATTTCCAGCCACTTCCCAGGAAGTGGGGCTTCAGTATGAGTAGTGCTTGCTCTGGAAGACAAATGTAATAACGAATGCCCCATCCCTCCTTTCTCTTATCTTTTATTGCTGAGCAGATGTCATATGGTATGGAATATCCCTTTGGTAAGTTTGGGTCAGCTGTCCCAGCTACGTCCCCTCCCAAGATCTTGCCCATCTCCAGCCTACTGGTGAGGGGGCAATGGTGGAGAGGCAGCCTTGATGCTGGCTGGGCCGGCACTGCTCAGCAGTAGCCAAAACACTGGTGTGTTACCAACACCTTTCTAGCTACCAATACAAAGCACAGTGCTATGAGGGCTGCTACAGGGAAAATTAGCTCCATCTCAGTCAGACCAAATACAGTGGATCCTTCCCACAGGCTGCAGTTCTT
>NW_009604360.1:84165-91037 GCF_000690535.1 Cariama cristata | reverse complement strand
CTATAGAGAAACGTGCAAATTAATCTCTCTGGAACTTAAACAGATATTGCTAATTGTTGGACCAGCTCATGAATTTGGTGATACCTGAATACGGAAGCCTTGAAATATTGACAGAATATAGTCTAATTTCTGTTGCAGCACTGAATTCAAAACACAGGAAAACTCTACAGGAAAGAAAATAAAGATGCGTTTGTGTAATTTCTTTTGTCACATTTTTAACATGTTGACAGTAAATTTCTAAATTCCTATGTATTTGAATTTGCAGCTACGTAGTTGTATTTGAGTTACTGTCTATCTCTTGAGGCATTTTTAATAATTGTTATTCAGCAAGGTAAAAAATGACAGTGTTCATTTCTCTTAAACTGAGATTTGTACTTCATAGTAATCTTTTCATAATCTTTGAGTTATGTCTATACATTTTGCTTCATCAATCTTCAGTAAAATATGGTCTTCATAAAATTAGTATGCTGCAAAGTGCAAGAGAATGTCTTGCTTTTAAAGATCAGAGATGATTCTTGTTCTGCTCCTCAAAGGCAATTTGAACAAGAGAGAGACAAAGATTAATCAGAGTGTTTCCATTGTTAAACCTCACTTTTCAGATTATGCTACTTTAGCACTAGAGTACTTAGCACTGCGTATTTCATATCCAAAAATTGTATTAATTCATGTTTTAGGAAATAAACAGGAGTTTAAAATAAAATCCTCCAGGATCTTCTGTTGTTTTGAGATCTAAAGGGCTCTATAATCCTTTAAACCTGTAAACACTAACAAAGAGACCATTGTCACTAAATCAAATTCATCTTTTCAGAAACAGCATGCTGCAGAGTTCCTCACAGATGATTAATGCTATTTAGTGAGGCAGCCTCACCTCTGGTATAACTGCAGTGCCCTAGTACAGCAACCAGTGATCAATTTGGCTAATATCTCAAAAATGATTAAATGTTTGTGAAACAAACAGTGAGTTGGACACCTCCCAGCTCCCTGGTTGAGTAGTTTTTCTTTATCATTTCTGTAGACTGTTGCTTTGTTTAACATTTAAGGTTACATTAGGTCAATTCTTAATACAATAGTGTATTTGGCAAGAGTAGATGAGGATTAATTAGTTAATGTTTGCAGAAGACTTTCAAAACGTGAAGTGCTATGGGGGCATAAATGAATGTACCCGCTTTTCTCCGTTCTTGGAATAGGTGGTACCTGCAGAATGCTATTCTCATGCTTGGCAAACGTTAACTTTCCATGGATCTTATCATATGTAAATTCTGAATTTTGACATTAATTGGTTGTGCTTTTAATCAGTGATTCATAACTCTTCTGAGGCTATTTTTAAGTGGCCTCCAAAAAATGTTCAGATAAGTAGTTGGTTTACAGCAAGCTGCACATGTGAAATTCATAAAAGGGCTCAATCAGCCAGTGGAAATATGTTAGGGGTCCTGAAATAAAGATCTGGGAATCCACTGGATGTATTTATAACAGGGAATTTGGCAGTTCTCAAAGGACGTACAGGTCTTCAGAAGTATGAAATTATTTATGAAGCGGATATTATGCAATTTATGAGTTTTCTGACACTGATTTGCAAATGTTACCTCTTCCCTGCAGTGGAGGTTTGCTGCTGTTCCTTCCTCTATACCAGGCTTGTGAGATATAACCAGCTGAGGTGCTGGTAAGCTAGAGGTAGGTGGCAGAATTGATATCCAAGTGAGCTATAGAGAAGTCTTCAAAACATAATCATCTCTAGTACTTTAAGTGAACTAGATGTAAACTGCAGCTTCAAGGTGAAAGGTCATTGTGCCCAGCTCTGTTTCTTGGAGACATTTGATCCCCCACGCTTTTCCCTTTTCCAAGATTTAGAATATACATTGATATTTTCAGCAGTACTCCCCTGTACAAGATAGTAAGTCTTCACATCTAAACATTGCTAAAAAAGGCAAATGATGGATTGCACAGTGGATGTTTTCCCATCTTCCTTTCACGCTAGCTTCAATATTTCTACTGGCTTGTAATTCTTGGAGATGAGATACGAGACTTCAACTGACGACAGCAACAGACAAAAATTTAGAGGCAGCACAGTTCTTTCAAACAGATGTTTCCCAGACAGACTGATAACACTTCAACTTTCAAGTGACACCTCTTCTTAAAATCTCTCTAACTACAAGAAAAAAAAAAGGTATAGTGTCATACAGTGTCAGGTGTGAAGTAAAACATGATTCATCTTTAGCATTTGATTATTCCTCATTTACAGCCTGTGTTTTAACAAATAGTATTTTTTTCAACCCCTTTGATTTGACAAAAGGTATGGATGTCTCATCTGTCTTCTCTTTTTTTTTTTTCTTTGTTTGCTGATCCAACCATTTGCTGACAATTATGGATTTTCTTTCCTAACATCTCTTGGCATCTAAGGTTCTTCACTATTTTCTGCTTTCCTTAGAAGTAAGTATCCTCTATTTTTGGGCTTCAGCACCATTAAAATTTGCAGTTCAGGTTATATTATGAATGAACGAGGTTCCTTTTTATTTATAAGATTATTCTAAAAAGCACAAAACCAATATTAGCTGTAGGGCACTTCACCCGCCTTGGTATTTCACAGTAAAAAAACCCACAAACAAGTGTAAAAAGCTAAACTAGAAAAGTGTAACTTTTAACCACTTCTGGATTTCTCAGGGTGAGGAACTCTGATCCTACCTATATATCCAATGTTTTGTTGCTGCATGCAACAAATATCCTGTTAGGGGTAAAAGAGCTGATTTGATGTTTCTTTCCCCTTCCCTTTTCTCCCTTCATTTAGAGTAAAGAAATCTGGCAGTATTTTATTGTACTTTTTTGTACTCTATTGTATTGTCTATTTCCCTTCACCTGTATGCAAACTCTTTTTGGCCCACAAGTGGTTTTTTCTGAGATCAGTGATGGAAATATTAACGATCATAAGAATCAGTCAAATGATAAACATTCAACGGGGTGAATCTCTTCCTGTGTCATGGTTTAACCCCAACCAGCAGCTCAGCCCCACACAGCCACTTGCTCACTCTCCCCCAGTGCGATGTGGGGAGAGAATCAGAAGGGTAAAAGTGAGAAAACTCGTGGGTTGAGATCAAGACAGTTTAATAGCAAAAGTAAAATCCACGCCCACAAGCACAGCAAACCAAGGAATTCATTCCCCACTGCCCATGGGCAGGCAGGGGTTCAGCCATCTCCAGGAAAGCAGGGCTCCATCACGTGTAACGCTGACTTGGGAAGACAAAAACGCCATCACTCCCAATGTGCCCCCCTTCCTCCTCTTCCTTCCCCCAGCTGTATATGCTGAGCATGATGTCATATGGTGTGGGATATCCCTGGGGTCATTGGGGTCAGCTGTCCCAGCCATGTCCCCTCCCAACTCCTTGTGCCACCCCAGCTTCCTCGCTGGTGAGGTGAGAGGCCGAAAAGGCCTTGGCTCTGGGTAAGCCCTGCTCAGCAGTAAGGAAAACATCCCTGTGTTATCAACACTGTTTGTAGCAGAAATCCAAAACGCAGCCCCATACCAGCTACTGTGAAGAAAATGAACTCTACCCCAGCCAAAACCAGCACATCTCATTAACATTAAACAAATTAAAGTCTTTTCTATGAGGGTAGAGGCTCAGAAATTCCACTGTTTCCTATAAACTGAAAAACATTCCCTGTTTAATAACGTCACATTAATCTAGAACAGTCTAGCAGTACAGACCTGATTCTCTGTTGTACTATGATTGCTTTCTCCCTCTCTGAGAAAACCGCAAGTGAAGTTTCTTCCATCTGTATACAACCTCCTATTTAAAATAAAACAGAATGCCTAGCCATAATGTACATTCTCTCTTTTTAAAATCTTACCTCCACAGTTGTACTAAAAGTTCCACATAAATTTCCCTGATATTTGTTGGGTTTACCTGGAGTACTTCCAGTTTCATATATAGAAGCTTGACCAAAATTTGACAGATGCATGTTCTACCCTTCAAAATTTTTGAGAGAGGTTTCTACAAATATGGCTCTGTAGGAGCTACAGAAAATTCTACAAATTATTGAATCAACATATTTTTAAGATGTTATTTCTCCTTTTTAGATCCCTTTGAGATCTGGTCCATGCTGCTTTTGAATGGGACATTGAATAATGATGTTAGGCATGAGCATTAGCCCTGCTCCATGACCTATCCCGAGGGTGCAGGGAGGAGGGAGCAACAAAAGCGAAGCAGGACCTACTCCCAGTTCTTTTGGTAGCTTTCTCACTTTTATAAACCCAGTATCATTCTCTGCTAAGAGCTTAGACACCAGTATAATTATTAACACAAATCTAATCCCGCTTCAGTCCTTCCTGTAGTTTATGTTCTTTTCTATTCCAGAATTTTAGAATCCGTTGTCCTGTTCTAGCTCAGCTTTTTTCTGAAATCAGGCTTCACTGAGTACAAGTGCCTTGTCGCAATTGCTGTCTTCAATACCAGAGCTGTTTGCTTATCTCTGCCTATACTTATTGCTATACTTGTACTTTTCTTTCCTTTAAATCCTATGCTGCAATCTATTTATGCTAAATTTGATGTAAAGGTGATAACCTCTTCCAATCCCACTTGGAAGAATAAATATTGATCTCGAATTTTCACTGTCACTTTGATAAAGGAAACCCCTAACAAGGCAATCTGACTTTCACCATGCCACCACTTCTGTAGGCTCTTTCCTATAACCATGTCATAGCCACAGTCTGGTTTTGCTTTTGTGGGATGGAACCCTGCACGAATATTTGTTTGTTACCAGTTAAAGCAAACCTTTGTTGAGCTATACATTGGCAGTTTTAAGAGAAGGTTGTTGATCAGAAAAAATCTATAGGCTGTTTTTCTTAATCTCTGGTTCTTTTCTGACAGTTAGGAGGATCAGTGTTTAGACTATTTCCAGGGAGGGGACAGCCCTTTCTGCAATGACTGGAAAATGTCAAGGGGTCATCTGAGAGTGCGTCCACTGTTGGAGCCTAGGAGGAATGTGTTGGGGGTTTTTTGTTTTATTTTTTTAAACTTCCCTTTCACCAAGCTTGTCACAACCTGTGAAAAATTAAGGTATTGCACCATGGTTAAGAATGTTTATGAACCTTAGTATTAGAACGCTTATGAACCTTAGTACTAGATGAACTGGGAGCTACTACACTTGAGTCACAAACTGAAATACCTCCAAGGCCGACAGGAAGCTTGTCCCATTTGCAATCACAAATTGTTTGCTGGAAGAAAAAAAAAAAGAAACTTCATAAGAAAAAAAAAATTAGCACAAATCTGAAATTCCTTTTTTTCAGCCCTAATTCCTGCTTTTCTTTCAGTAGGGGAGTTGTATGTACTTCTGCATGTGGACATCTAAGGGAAGCTTAAATTAATTTGTTTTGCTGTGGGAACCGTGGAGGAGCCAATGCATTTTAAAGGAGAATTCAATTCCTTTTGCTGTAATTGCTACAGCAAAGTAACTCTTTTAAACAGTCGTAGCTGTATAATGAAGCATTAGTGCACTGACTTACCCTGCTTTTGTAGCCTTACCCTCTCGATTTCACATAATCGTACTTCCATTTTTGTAACTGTATTCTTTAATCTGAAAGCACATAAAGAAATGCTTTTGAAAGGGGAAAGGAGCACAAAACTTTTTTGAGCAAAGGCAGCAATGGTGGGACCCAATGGTTTAGAGCCAAGGACGACTGAGATAAGGACACGAGATTTGGTGTATTCACTGCTTGCCTGCAGAAAGAGAAACTTGCTGCTCTGAGCTTGTGTGGCTCCACTGAATCGCATCCGATGGTGTGCCAGGCTGGAGCCTGATCTTAGGCAGACAGAGGGGCTCTGGTGGCAGCAAGACCCCACATAAGCACTTACTCGTGAGAGTTTGGGGTTCCGGCTGTGTGTGCGTGAACTTCAGCACGTGAAATGAGCAATGCCCATGGATACCTGAGTTTGCAGAGTCTGATGTGATTAACTATGTGCAACTATGAGTTATACCTCTCCTGTCTGATTTGGTGTCTGATACAACAGCTGGCTTCACTGATCGACTTCATTGATCGCCGAAGTGGTGATCAGAGTATATAAGCGAAGAGACATTGAGTAAAGAGCTACACAATGGAGGTTTCAAGTTGTTTTTTGAGTGGTATTACCTACAAACTCATCTTTTTATTTTTTTTCCTCATTACAACTGGTTATTCTGCAGTGAGGCAGTGGCACTATGGAAGTCTTATACTTCATCCCTAGCCTGATAGTGTGGCGAAAGAGTGAGGAAAATTAGGTTTGTAACAAAGTTACTTCCTTCCAAAGCAAAGAGAGAACAGAAGAAGGAAGGCTGTGAATTTGACTGATGCTTTCGCTGCCCACATGCTCCCTAAACTGGGAGAGCCAGTGTGTTCTGTGTAGTCTCAAATCCCTGAAGCAGACAAGTATCTCCTGAGTCTTGTTCAGTAAATAAAGGGGAGGTCTCAAAAGCTGAGAAACGTGAAGTCAGTCAGCTGCAAAGGCAGAAATGGCATCTTGTGCCCAGCCTCCAGGTACGGCCAGGAAGTTTCACAATCCCCTAATATAATAAGAGGTGGTGATTAAAACTGAAAGCCTAAATGAATAAGCACGCTGCCTCCTCTTCATAAAAACCTTTGAATACATATATATGCACATACAAGGCTTGAATCTCCATAAAGACTGAAAAGCTAGTAGTGAAGGCCATAGGATAGATAGTCAGGTTGTAGAAATTGGTGTAACTCCATTGATTTTTATATTCTGATATTGAGTTCAATAGATTGATACTAGCTGGGAATTTGATCACAAAGCACTGTTACAAGAGCCCTGACAGGGTCACTTCCATATTTTAAGATGCATAATGGATTACCTGTATAGTATACCTTATTTACAAAGTATAAGAAA
>NW_009604360.1:54924-84119 GCF_000690535.1 Cariama cristata | reverse complement strand
AAGTTATGAGAATACGGCTCGTGTACAAAAATGCTCTCTATAGGAAATTCTGGTTTTCTCTCATTTTGGTTTTACTTTTTCTCTGCAGCCAGCAGCAATTTGTCTAAATGAAAAGCTATGCAGGAGATTCCAGGAACCAAATTGCATGGCCCTGTTGGAAATGATGATCAAAACTACTAGCTGTTAATAATGTGACTTGTATCTCAGTGGGATGCCCCAGGAAGTGGATTAGCATTGCTCTAAACATCATCAGGGACAAACAACAGGAAACTCGCCCTAGAAGAGAGTGCCAGTGGCTTAACATAAACTCCCATAAAGAGCTTCAGGGAAGACTTGCTCTTAATAAATATCCCAATATTGAATCTGAGGGACTCTAAATTCAGTTTGCAAGATTGCCAACACATGTCAAAGTTCTTCCCAGGACCTGGCACTACTGTAACTTCCCTCCAAAGAAAGCAAACAGTAGTGGGCTGAAGGGAAGCTTTAAACCTGGATTTAATTTCTTGCAAATGAAAGAAATGTGTCTTTTTGAAAGCTTTCTTCTCTTATACCAAAGGACAAAGAAGTAGAAGTCTGATTGTTTCTTGATTAGTCTGAAGATTTTTTTGTTTAGAATAAGGAAATGTGCTGCTTTTTATTTAAGGTGCTTCTTGAGAAAAATTCTGCAAGGGAATTCATGCTTTGAGAAGGCACACATGTTGGATTGTTGAAAAAAAGTACTTCTGCTTTGCTATGGCTAGTTTTGGTTCAAGAGCGCCGAGGAAGCATACCCAAATGAGATATTTCCTTGTCCTGCAGTATTATTTGCCTGCGTATCTGGTGCGTGCATTATTATGGTTTCTAGACTATAATGTCAAAGTTGTTTTGTCCGTAGAGAAGCAGCAATGCCTACTCTATTCAGTATGGATTTTTGATGACAGCATAATACTTGTGGGTGGTGAAGCTGCAGGTGAATCATGCAAGGCATGTGCAAGCCAGTAAAACATTTACTTTAGATCATAACACCATGTATTTTGTATATTCAGCACACGAAAACTATATTGGGAATGATTTAAAAATACTAAAGTGTTTTGTGACTATTTTGCGTATCTTTCCATCTTAAGTAAGGCATCCTAGCTACTCTGGCACCAACAAGAGAGGGATTGGGGAAAGTGTGGAAAAATTTACAAGGAAGTTGAAGTCACTGCTTTGACGTCCCCAGTCTTGAGACATTCGAGAGTTAACAGCAGGTGCTCTGTGTTCAGTTAGGAAGCTCTCACTTTCCCAAAGTTTGGTAGCATTTAGGTGTGTATAAATGGAAGCAATTACTGCAGGGCAATAATTAATTTTGCTCCACAGTGAATTGCATAAAGGTTGGTTTAAATTTGATGAAAGGCATTTTAAGTAATCTCTGATCTCTTTGCCGATCATCCCCAGCCCTACCTATCAGTGCGGAATGGCAAGCCGTCCCCTTGACAGAAATCCTATGAAAGGACATCTGTGCTGTGTGACAATGTCATATGGAAGGATTACTGGTTTAATAGAGTTGAGTTTTGTTCTTGCTCAAGCAGATGCATCTGTCAGTCAGGCTAAAAAAAGGAACCATGTTTTATGGCAATAATTTTCACTTTGAAATTTCCATGCAAATACAGAAAGAAAAGAAACAAAAATCTATAAAGAATTTCTGCCAAATGTATGGTTCATGTAGCTGTTGAAGAGCAGACAGTAACTACACTTGGAGTATTGCACGCATTATATTAACCAAGTATGACAGGGAAGGGTTGGTACAACAGATATAATCTTATTTAGCTGTATCCTGGACAGCTTCTAAGCACAGCTTGAAAAACAGTATTTAAAAGATCACTTTCCAACATGGCATCGCTCCATTTTTTCCCAGGCTTTTTTTCCCCTCCGTTACTTTTTCAGTTTTGCTTTCCTGGCTTCCAAATCAGTCCTCCCTCTGGGTCCTTCCTCTTTTTGATGTTTTTGATATATATATGTGTGTCTGTGTATGTGCAACAAATTTTTTTTAAAACAAAGTAAAGAAAAAAATAGATACTCTTACCACTAAGGAATTGTGTGATTTTAGAATTTATTTGTCTGTGCTAAATGTTTCACTTCAACAGTTACAATATCTGCATGCCCACAGGGGAGATTGTGATGACTGTCTCATACATGTGAAGTCCTTGTGTGTGGTAAAAGGCTGGTTTGTAGCCAGGTCTTTTGCTCAACTGAACTTATGAAAGGCCATAATATCAAGGAGCTGGATCCTTCAAAACATTCATATAAACACAGTGATAGTGGAAAACAGATGCCTCAGCATCCACTGCAGCTGAGAATTTTCTTTTCCTTTTTTTGGATGAAAAAGAAAGTTTCCATGGTTTTAAGATAGGCATTTTTTCGGTGAAGTATATCAAAGTTTGCCTCCAATAATCTGTAGCTGTTATTTATATCTGCCAAGGAGAGCTATAAATTCAGCCTTGACATGGTTTCAATAGTGTGAACCTCCAGATCTGCTCTAATCCCCAGATTAGATACTGAAGTGCTGCTTCAATTGTGCAGTATTATCACGTACTATCACTTGGCCCTATTTCAAACTGTAGCTTTATTGACAATACTTTCAAAGCTGTTGCTAAGTTGTGAGCACTCTGCTTTATCTACTGCTGCTTTTACAACTCCAGCTAGGTATACTTTCTCGCAGGAAGCACTATGCTAATAATAATCACTAGACAAAACAATGATCTGTATTTAATCTTTTTTCATACAGGAGTCTTTGTTCTACTCATAGACTTCTTTGCATCCTTGACAATTTAAACTGAGTTTCCCTTACACCCTCTTGTCACTGTCACTTCTACCTGGACGATTCTTCAAAGCAATCCTAAAAAGCTGTGTATCTATATCATAGGACTGGCTGGTCTAAGTTTAACTTATGTTGTTGGGTGGTTGTTCTTCCTTTCCCAAATGTCGTGACTCATTACTACCAACTGAGATGAAGAGTACTGATGCTGCATTTTCCTTTGTCAAATGCTTCAGCGTGATGTCTCCCACAGCTTAGAAAAGTAAATACTGATTCAGAAAAATATGACATCTATACCTGCACCTCTCCTGTGTTTGTAAAGGCCAGGAGTCTTAAAACATACATTCTTAACTCGCATTGGTATGCCTCTGCTCCGCTCAGGGTCAGTTTGCATAATGGCATATGCTTTTGTTACAAGTAAATGGTTGGGAACTTGACTTTTAAAATCATGGCATTGTGGTTTCACTCTAGGTTAGTACTCATTGACATACATGGTATTGCTTTATGAGTCTCTGATTAAGCAGTTTTTCTCTATAGACATAATAGCTGGAAGTATTTATTTTTAATAGAAGCTGAAACCCTCAGTAGCAACTGAGAACTCTGCTATGTTCTTGAATTCGTCCTCTGTACTCTCCTGCCTATTGGATATATTGCCAATAAGCATAACCTCATATGACACACACTGGATTGGTTGGTATATTCAAGACAAAACCAGTTTTACTTATCAGATTTTCCTTCTCTTGTGAATAATTGAATTTCTCATATATCTTGGTGAATCTGTATCCTTGCGTTTACAATCTTATTGCTATACTACTGCACCACAAAAAAATTTAGTGCACTATCTTATAGAAGCTTTTCAGAGAAATTGATTCTGTGCAGACAGTCTGTTCTGTATTTTCTATGAAAATAGAAACAAAACCAGGTAACACAAAAAAGGTATGTAAAATTGAGTTGCTTATCAGTAAAAAATATTCCTTTGCATTTTCAGTTTATATAGTTGTCCTGGTTAAACCACAACAATAGTATAAATTCTGTGAACAGTTGTTTATCCCTTTACACCCAAATAGATGTAGAAAAGCCTTAACCTAAAGTCTTAAGCAGCCTGGTTTTATACATATCAAAGTGCTGTTTATCTCCTGGGAAACATGGAACATAGCCAGTGGCACAGCTCCACTTCATCAGATGGCTAGAGAATATGGTTATATTGCCTCGTATGCACACTAGGATAAAAATGTTTTGCATGAAGAATGAGGATTTCCCTCTGAACATACATTCTGAATTTCATGAGGAGTATTGCTGCCTTTCAGATCCAAGTTAACCATCTAGGAGGTACATGGAGATTCATAAATATCTTAAGTTTTTTAAGCGTGTCTGCATGTGTGTCTTTTGTTGATGCATGTGTTTAATCATACCCTTCAAATAGACATTTTTTGCTCCTTACTTACATTGTAGTGCACTTTTACAAGGCTTTCTGTGGGCTGTGCCAGATTGCCAGCTGTGATATTGGTCTGGTTTCGAGTTGATCTGATTTACAAGTTTGAATTTACAGGACTTGAGTGTCTAAGGATACCATGCCATGTAAAACAAGTCATTGGATTTTGTTAGTTGTTGGAAAGACAACCAAAGGAGATAGCTGCATGCATGACCCCTGCGGTGCAGGGACCTCAGGTTCACAAATTTCTCCAAAACACTGGCTGGCAGTCACAAATACTCTGGGCAATCTGGACCATCTTATAGAGGTAAAGATGCAACCTACTGTCATCCTGTTTTGGACTTGAACATTGAAGAGCAATGTTTGATGAAAAAAGATTTTCTCTGTTCTGCAGAAAGCTTCTGCTATAATCTGATTTGGGGCTGAAAAAGCTGTAAACAAAAAGAGTATTTTCACAGGCAGAGCAGATGGGCTATGACTATCCAGGAGATGATCTGTGGATAATCTTAATGGCCTATATGATGATAGTGACAGTTGTAGATGGTTGCAGTTACCTCAGAAAGATTGTAACTTTACCTCCTCTTTCCTGTAGTACAACAAGCATCTACAGACTACGTCTTTCGTGATTCCATTAAATTAAACTGTAAGTGTGTAGTGTCTCCATGCATCTGGTACTATGGCCTTACTCCAAAATAATTTTGGAGTAAAATGAGACTAAAACAGATATCTAAACCTAACTCCCCCCCCTTTTTTTTTCCCCTGAGTCACTCTGTTACTGCCATTGTTTGTTGTTGCTGCAAGAACTCACCCCCCCCAGTTGTATGTGTCAGAGTTTAAGCTGTGGCAGGTGTAGAAAAGTTGCATGGAGGGAGGAGAACACCTGGAGAACTCAGGAGAGTTCACTCAAGTCTATTAAGTCTATTAAGAGTTAAAGAAAGGTGACATTACTAGTTAAGTAAAATAATAAAACTTAAGGGTCTTACAGCAAAAGTTACTGTTACTCCATCAAATGCCAAACACAGCTTTTCGTTAGAGAACCAAGGGGAAAACAGGAATTTTTGACTCTGTACTGGCAGGATGGAAAGGATTGTCAAGGAGAAGCCTTTTGCTACAGAGGAAAAAGGCAGGAATGAAGTCAGACTTGCAATAGCATGTTTTCCTGAGAGACTCGGGGAAGTGGCCTGAAGTGGGGATTATGAGCCAAAGCTAAGAGAGAGATAAGGAAAGGATAAAAGAGTGTGTGTGTGCATGGAGCACAGAGAACTGGAAAGAGAACTGAACACCAAGTTCCTGCTTATAGTCCCTGCCTGGAACTTCCAGAGCCGGTAGGAAGAAGTCTCATTTTGAGAAAACCCACTACAGAGGTGCTAGCAGAGGAAAAAACTGTAAAACTGCTGCATCTAAAGAGAGCAAGCAATTGCTGAAATAAATCTCACCTTTATCAGTTGGAGTCACTGAAAAATCCCAAGAGTTTTTATGTTTGGATATATTGCGGAGGACTTAAAGTAGGGCCCATACTACTGAATTTCACAAAATAACATAGGTATCAAAGGCACTATCTATGATAAAGACTTGCTAAAGAAAAGCCTTTGGCTTAAAAGGCATATTTCAAGAAGGGATATGCTGGAAATTTCTAGTTATACCCTGAAATGATAAATAGTTTAAGGTAGTGAAATAACAGCAACATGGGATTCTGAGAAGGGAAGTAATGAGCTTCACTGTAATTCCACTGAAGCTCCAAGAAGCACATGAGCATCTCAGGCTATGCAGCCCACCTCTGTAGGTTTCTTCTTAATTGGTGGAGTAGATCTGCAAACTCTCTTCCAGCCAGCTCAGTGTATCCTTAAAGAACACAACTTGGTAAAATAAGGACCTGGTCCTGTGAACACTTCCCAAGGTAGTGGTCATACTTATTTCCCTGACACAAAAATCAGTATTGCATTTGGTAGGTCCCAAAATGAAAACCTCAGCAACACCCCATCATCATTCAAGATGTCAGTAGATGCTTTTCTTAGAGGCCATTTTTTTAGTTATTCTTAGTTATAAATTATTAACAGCATATTAGACTCTTGAACATAAAAGCAAAGCAAGTATTTGCAAGATATTTTGAAACTTGTAGCAACAGGTTTACAACACAGTAGCCCTAGAGGAAGGGATCTGTATGATTTGAAAAGCAATATTAGCTAAACCAGCCATTAGACATGTCATAAGGCTAAGAATAGCTCCATAATCATCATTCTGTCAGCATATGAAGGGATAGGATTTCACGAGGTCACACAAGAACTTCAGTCCGGGAAAAAAAAAAAAAAAGCAGCCTAAGCAAGAAGAGCAATGCAGGATGCTTCTGGGGCACTTGGAAAGATTTCTGTTTTCAGGGGGAAATTCCCTTTTTATTTCATTATCATAGTCCATCATTAATACAGTAATATAAATTTAGCAATTACTGTGAAGGGCTGTCTACAGGGAGGATGCTTTGTTGGCTTATAAAAGACAACCTCAGATGCCATCCTTGTAGCATACAGCTCCTCTACGTGCTGCCTCCTCCTTCTGCCAGACCTCCATTTGACCTGTTCTCAAGGACAGGCCCTGCCATGACACAGCTGCCTCATTGCCATTTGCTAGTATTTGCAAATGTATTTGCAAAGTATTTGCTCTTTCTGCACACGCAAGTGCCCGTATATGATGAAGGCACAGGAATCCTGGCTTCCATGCATATAGTAAAATCAATTTGAGGAGAGACTGAGCGTTTGCTGTGTTCCAATTTTAGATTTATTACCAACATTAAATTTTAGATGAAACTGAAATAAGGAATGGCTGATAGGAAGTTGTAGTTGTTTTTAACTCTTGCTCGCACCACCAGATTGGAGCATCTTTTGCCAAATCCCCCAGTAGCCATGTTCTTCTTCCTTCTCATCCTCTCTCAGTAGAGAAGATAAAGAGGAGGAAAGAGATCAAAGCTGATTTATTTTGGCTTGTGTCTTCCCTCAGTTGCAAGGGAACTTTCCAGCTCACCTTCCTCTCTCAGTCCCCCTTCCTGTGCAGGAAAATGAGGTGGTTACTTTTCACTTGTTCCTGTCCCTGAGCAGCCTGGGAACTTAAAGTGACCTCTTACTTTTTAAATGGAGGGAATTGCTGAATATATGAAACCCTGTATGGGAGGGAAAAGGGGGGTTGTTTGCGGGTTTTTTTGTTCGTGTGTTTTTGGGTTTGTTTTTTTTAGATTTTTCAGTAGATTCAATTCAGCTCTGATTTTCTCCTATCAGTAAAAGCAGTAACTGAACCAACTTTGAATCTGGTGAAGTGGAACATATTTCTAAGTACACTATAGCCATTTAGGTGTTGGTTTCCTATAGTTCCTCTAAAAAAAATTACTAACCTTTCTAGCTCTGAAATACATAGTCTTCATGCTACAGTTTTAGCTTTGGAATCCTATTATGACATTTTACGGCACTTCTTCCTCCCAAATATAATTATGTAATGACACCTCTTCTCTTTTACTTTTCAAAGTCTCCTTCAGGACTATATGGCTTTTTAGGCTTTGGTCTGTAATTCCAGTTCAGAAATTACAAATTGATTTAGAGACTCCAATGTCCATCTGTGTATTTTTAAGTGTTGTACTATCTGAAGTCTGAGTACTGTACTGCGGTAAGTAACCTACTTACCCTTTAACTTTATTACTTTAAAAAATGGTGAGTGCTCCAGTTTGTGGGATGTTGCATAACATGAAACTCCCATGTATGATTTATAACATTGACATCACAGACTGTGCTGGTTAATGTCAGTCCTGGACTGCTGCTTTATATCAGCAACTATCAAGCTTATTCGTAATCAATAAATAAGAAATGCCAAATAGTTTCATTTAGCTTTCTTGAAAAAAGTTACACTTTTTTTTTTTTGAGCTATAGGTATTAATATAATTATCTGATTATATTAATCAGGGAAGGAAAAAAAAGGAAGTGACTCTATTTTCATAGTGTTTATTCTCATTGGCAAGCTCTCTTTTGCCCCCACATACCTTTGTTTGAGGCTGAATTCATTCCATGGAGATGTGAAGACTCATTGACGGTGGCTTGTGTTTTTCAGTTTGTGGGGATACCCTGTGTCCATCTGACCCTCTGCACAAGTTAAAGCAGTTATTGGAGCCTTGCAGAGTTGGGGCTGGGGAGAGAGGTAGTCCATTCTCCCCTCATCTTAGAAAGCTCTTCCAGCAACCAGCTTTGCATCTGCAAACATGCCCTAGGTCCCGTGAGGGCGAGCACGGAGAAGACTTCATTGTGGCCATGCGCTGGGTAGCACATCGTGAATTCAGCTCCAGGTCATGACAAACAGAGGTGCAAGATGAGCTGTGCTTAAATGAGCTCCTCTTAGCCCAGCCATGGTGGTGACTGCGAGGTGGCATCCTCACATCTGGTATCTGCACGTGTGCTTGCAAGCACTTACCTACGTTATGCAAGTTGCTACTCCGATGTCAGCAGGGTTCTTCTCGTGATACAGTTTCATGGACTGGGTCTTTGCTTGTCTCTCATCTGTCTGTGTGTTTGTCCAAAGCCTTGCCATAATGGGAGGTAGGAAATCACTTCAGGGCTGAAGGAAAGGTTCTTGTACAGATGAAAAAATGTGTTTGGGCTTCTTAAGGATCTCATAAGGATTATTTTTATATAAAACAAATTAAATTTATTTAGTTAAATAGTTAAATGATGCTGGATCTTTTTACCACTGGCCAAGTACTTAATGGTGCTGTACCCATTTGGAATAACTTTGGTTTACTGCCAGAATTTTATATGCTAGAGCAATGACATAGTACTTATGGTGTCATTTCAATTATTATTCTCATTTGGACTAAGACCATTACGTTGGGCTATGGACAAATGCCCTCGTCTAAATCCAGTTAAATCTTGAACCTTATTTTGTCTTCCCCGCCCCCCCGCTTGAAGTTCTCTGAGTGAGCATCTCTCTGAGGATTCTTTCTGAGCAAGTTCTCAAACAAAATCTGCTGGCCCAACAAAGATTATCCAGTTGTGAAACATAAGGAAATTAAATGTGTTGTTGTAAGTGTGAGATGTTGGTAGAGCTTTGCAGTACAAGAAAAGTTATCCCCAAACCCTCACAGTGTGCACTGAATCTTTTTCTTGAATTCATGCCACCCAGTTTGTAACTGCAGCCTTGCCTCTGAAATTCAGTGTGAAATTACATGGTGAAAGGTAATACTTTTTCTCAGTCTCCGAGATTCAGTGAGATGTAATATGAAACATAGGACTTGTAAGACTGGCTTTAGTCACATAATTTAGACCACCGAATAGATGCAAATTTCCATCTATTTGAACTGTACTGTAAGGCCATTTTTCATTATTATATTGCAGGTCTCATATATATTTCTATTTACCTAATGCTTGACATTCTAAATGTGAAAAAGTGAGAATCTTAGTCTCCAGGGCTTTTTTGGGAAGCTTCTCCTGCGGTTCAAATGTGATTTCAGTTCTCCACCAGAATGTAGTTTAAAATTTCATAACAAGAGAAGGGAAATCTAAAGAATTCAAAATGCTGGGAGGGGAAAAGAGAAAAGAAGAAGAAAAAAAAAATTGATTTGGGGACATAGACCCTGAGCCATCTGCTCTGGTTGAACCTGCTTTGGGCTGGGGGCTGGGACTACAGACCTGCAGAAGTGTCCTTCAGCCTCAGCCATTCTGTGATTTGGTGTCCACTTCCACGTGGGGTGAAGGCAGGGTATCATAACCTGCTAAGTGTTTCTGTTGTGCTTTTGTCTTCCATCTGCGAATCAGTCACTCGCAAACTAGGCTTAATGCTCTGAACAGTATTAATCAAACAGCTCGGATGAAGGTATACAAATGATTCCTAGAGGTCTATGTAGTGTTTCTGCTGTGCATTAGTTAACAGTACTGCATTGTGCCCTACCACTCTCTGGTTATGCATGTTCCTTGAGATTAATGACTGGAGAGCATTCCGGATACTGTAAATAATCACTAGTCATCTGCTTAAAATAGGTAACGTGGTCCTGGAATAAAGGACAGAACGAGCCTGCCCCGTTATTCACAGGTATTTTCTGTTCATTATTTAACCAACTTCAGCATGAGATATTTTTATAATGTAATAGACTAGATCATAAATTAGATTATAATATAAAGGACTAGATCATGAGAATACATTATGCATCTGGATGTACTTATGCAAGTCCATAGGTCTATTAAAGTGGACTCAGTTACCTGCAAAAGCCTTTGCAGAACATAGCAATGATGACAAATACTCTCCTGGATTGGAGTCTTATAATTTATTCAGTTAATAAAAAGAAGATACAGTGCTTGCTAACAAAAAGCATGGAGATTGTACAAGTAAAACATGTAGAACTTAGAGGTTGAAGCCCATAGGTTAGTACAGAAAAACAGGAATTTAATTCAAATAGAAAAATCTTCAACCTGTATCTGTCCTATGTCGTCTTCCATGGTTTTTACAGTTTCTCTACATAGGGAAGTTACTGTATAGTTAGGGAAACTGACTGTATGGAGTACCAGCTATGGGTAGCTTCCCCACATGCACACATAATAATAAGATTAGTTCCAGGTAGGAGGGCTTACCCACTTTCAAAACAGAGTAAAAGGCACTGCAGAGAGCTGCTCACACAGGAACTGGGTATGTGTTATTGACAACATGGGAAAGTCGCGCTGAATCCCTGTAGAATGAGTTCCCCATGGCGATAAAGGCTTAGAGAATGGGCTCTTTGCTGCAAAAGCCTATTTTGCCTGGGAAATAGTGGGACCATCTAGCAAAGTTTTGCATACCATTGACTAATTACCTTTTTCCTTTTACTCTACCTAAATTAATGCTGCTATAATTTCTGGCATACATACACAGCTATTGTATTTCACATACATAGTGATTGTAAAACAATTTCATTCAGAAGCCTGTCACAGTGCAAGATTATTGGAGTTGACTGTGATATTACAGCATCATCTACAAATGTGTGCTTTACTGTCACTGGTAATAATATGCAAGCATGACTTAAAACTGGAAGCAAACATACGGAAATTATCCAGTGGATACAGACTAAAGCCAGTTACTCAAGTTGCTCTTCATTTGTTTGTATAAAAAAGATTTGTTAAAGCTTCAGTTTTCAGCAGTAAAGAAGGGGAATGTATGTGTGTGTAGATAAATACATATTTAAAACATATCTATTTAAATCTTGTATATCTATATATAGTATGCTTACATCTATAAACCGTGTATCTATATAACAATATCTATATCAGTCAAATATGCTAAAGGCCAAAACAAATTTAGACTAAATCTGATCTGCTTGTCCATCCTTTAGTAAGAGACATCAGTGCAAAACCAGTGTAAAAACCTGTCTGAATGGATAGTGTTTCATACCAGCTTTGTAGGGATGTCTATGACTAGGAAATGGTGCAAAGCAGTGGGGAATCAGATTCCTGGTAGGATTTCATTCAACTGGTTGTTAGTCTTTTTGTAGTGCTCCTTGTCATTACTGTTGTCATTCACTGTTTCCACCTTCAAAGCTCAGGTCATTTAGACTGGTTGTGTCTTGTCGCCAAAAAGTAATGTCCTAATTATAAACTTCCATCCCATACCAGTCTGTTTTTCTGATGAGAGTGAAATACTAGTTTACAGATTTCACCAAACCTGTATGATTCATGGGGGGCTGTGACCTGGCAGCGCAATGTTTGACAAAGGCCGTAATTCATTCAAGAGCCCATGTAGCTTTTATTTAGAAATGCTTGGTTTCTAAAGGAATTAAAAGGAGCAACCTTCCTAAATCATTTCTAAAGTACCGCATGGTGCACAGCTTTTTTAACATCCAGAAAAATTGTGACTTTTGCTTACATGCTTACTTGATTAGTTTGTCCAGAAAAAAAGTCAGGCTGCTTCTACAAACTTGATACATCAGCTACCTCTAGCACAAATAAGAATTAACTCATTTTTTTCAGCCCAAACTGAAACTTGATAATTTGTTTGTATTCTTTATTGACTGATTTTTTTTAATAGTGTATTCAAATTTAAATAATAAATTCAAAATACTGTATAATTTACTGACCCAAATACACAAAAGCCATTGGCAGAACTTGTTTCTGTGAGACACTCAGTTCATAAGACATGAGCAATTTCCCTTATCTGGTTACTCTGTGAAGTTATCCAGACTCTCAGAGTAAAATCAGCAAAAATGAAAAGTCTACACAAAGATACTGTTATCACTCACATATATGGTATTTTAATAGATATGTAAATATGTGAAGTAAAAAAAACTATGCCCAGAAATTCATTCATTCACCTTAAGAAATTCATTGTGAAAAATGGCATAATACTTAGGAATCAGAGAGATTGCGCATCACCTCATTAAAAGCAATACAGCTTATTTAGCTCAGATTTTGATGGCATTGTAAGAAATTCTGTGGCCAGAAAGCTGAGTAAAAATATGGTAAGATGAAATTTAGTTGGCACGTCTGAATCAGTTGATCTTTTACATTTACAGACATTTCACAACAGACTTAACACAGTAGTATTTCACAGCAGCTCTTTTTCAAATATGAACAAAAGGCTATGCAGAGGAAGGATGACCTTTTTATCTTTGTAGTCAAAAAACTCATACATTTATTTTTAGACATAATGCATCCGGTAAAATGGCCTAAAATTTTCCCCAAGTGCCAGGTTGTGAGTGGTTCCGAGGCAGCAGGAAGAATTTTGTTAAAGGAAATATTGTGGCGACTGCATGAAACTCTTTACTAAGGTAAAGATGAGGGGGAGGGTGAAGGGAGGAGAGAGAGAAATGTACAACTAAATGTCTCTGTCTCCTAAACACTCACAGAAGTGCTGGTTGAAATTGAGCAGCAATGGGCAAGCTCCACATTCCTCCTGTGGTCATAGAGCTTCCCACTCTTCTAATGCACTCCAGTAGACTTACAGAGTTCAGCTGCCACTGCAGAGCTCACATCTGGTATGGAGAGCATGCTTTAATAATCCCAGAAATAATTTAGAAATACCTACTCGTCTCGGAAGTGATTCTCCTTTGAGACAGGGGGCCGTAGTGCGCTGCAATGAGGCCCTGCAGTCCTCCACGATCGATTTTTCGGTGCACAAGTGCTATGTCAGACATGTTGCAGCTACTGTGCATCACCTGTGCACTTGTGTGGGAGTTCTGAATTGCAGATCTTAAACCTGCAGGATTGTCTCCAGAGTCCTGGAGGTGCTGGGCCCGGCATTTGTACAGAAAGCTGATTTGCAGTGAACCCAGTCTCCACCTACCATGCTCAATGATTTGCATGCCCATGTGTTTGTATACTGATTTGGGGGTACGTGTGCGGTAGGTCTAATTTATGCTTGCCTGTTGGGGTCAATAAGATTCTTCTGGCTTTCTAATCTCTCACTGAAGTCAGTGAGGGTCTTATTCTGCCCATTTGCCATGCTGAACAAACACTTCCGTTTAGCTCAAAACCATGCTGGGAGGTGTCATTTATAGGAGGGGAAGTGGAACCACGTGATGTTTAAGTGCTCCCAAGTTCCTCTGTCACCAACTGGAGCCTGGAGGTCTGTAAATCGAAATGATATGGTTATTAGTATTTTCATGGTTGTTTTTTCTGGTTTATACATTTAAGCTGAAGCTGAGCTGGTGAATAAAAATACTCATCCCATGCATAGCTGAGAACAAATTACTTATTACATCTGTTTTCTTTGTATTATTAGCCCCTGCTCAAGTCACAAAATATCTGATCCCAAGCTAGATTCAGGTTTTGCTGTTCTGAAAAGCTCCGCAGATTTGAGATATAGATTTTGTGTCAGTTTATTCTTGACTATGATAAAAATGCAGATTGTGATAGGGATCCCCAATGTCAATGGATAATCAAGATTTTTAGCAGAAGAATAGTGTATTGTGCAAGCTAAAATTACTGTCCCATATTCTTCCACGGATCTCTAATGAAATCAGTGGGATTTCTTAAGTACAACTGAAGAAGAAAGACCTGATTCTTAACTTACAAAATCAGAAATCTTAAAATAATGTCAGATTTTGCAAGTAGATAGAAAAAAAAAATAAATTAGTTTCAGGACTGTCCTTTTAAGATTTGATAAATAATTTCTGGTTACTCAACAAGCCCAGTTTTTCAAAAAGCTGCTGACAGGCTTATGGTGCTTATGATGAAAATAAATGAAAAAAGTCTTGCAAGGCCCAGAAGGCAGGGTGGCAAGTTTTTACAGGATTATGCCCTAAATCAGAATGATTCCACATTTAAGAAAGAACACATCTGGTAGGCAGAAACAAAACCTGCCATGTATATTTACCCAGGAGGACATGAACTGAACTTAGGATGTTGTTAGGCCAGTGATGAAGTGGAGAGCTTGGATGTATGAAGGTTTGACTTTTCTTTACCCTTTGAATAAGACGGTTCAGAACAGAGTGCTGAGTCGAGCTAATGAAAAGTATGCATTCAAACCTCCCGTGTGCCAAGGCGAGGACGAGATCCTTGCACTGGGGGAGGAAGGAATTTGGCCGGCCGACTTGCTGAACAACAGCCGTAGCTGCACCTGTGGGACGCTTTGACTGGGGGTGCGAGATTGGCTGTGGTATGTACATCACAGCTCAGGACACATGGAAACGGCGCACTGGAAGGATGGCTTGCACTTGTTTAGTGAAATTAGACCTGTCTCAAGATGTCTGAGGGTAATTTAGAAGAAATGCTGATCCTTCAGAACCTGTGGGTTTGGATTTCCACTGGAATCTTGTCTGGTAAAGATTTAAAGTTGATAAGGAGCCAGAGCACAATCCTTAAACTTTCCTCTTTCTCCAAATCGGTGTGGAGACTTGGATTTGTTACATACCAAGGTCATTTTTCTACCGGTTATGTGCAGTGATGTGAGAACTGCTCAGACTGATCATTGCCCACTGGATGGCCTTTGCTCAGTGGAATTTTCCTCCAAAATGGTATTACAGAAAAACAGATAATGCTTCTTTAGAAGCTCATTCTGTGTGTCTCTGTCTATTATTAATAACAGTCACCCGTGGCTAAGAAACTTGGGTTTGTAGTTGTAAATAGCCTGGAGAGGACTGTTAGAGAAAGGATTGGGCAAAATTGAGAAGTTAATGTTACTCATAGGTAATTTTACTGTTACTTGTGCTTACAGTTGTTATCACCTCCAAACACATACGCGTTAACATTTCATGATACCTTGGAGGTGCTCAATGAAAACAAGAACTGTGCTGCACGTGAGTTTTCCATTAAAGCATCTGCTTTCCAGTTATTTTGATGAGAGGTTTGGGTTCATTTGGTTTTTTAAGGGGGCTTCTACATTTCAGCTGAAAGATAAAAAAATTACCTTTCCAGGTCTTAAAAAACAACAAAACAAAACACAACAAAAAACCCCGAAAACCTAAAATGCCTTAGTCTCCTCCAAACTAAACTAAACGAAAAGAAAAGTTATTTTTGCTGAGTTGTATAAAAATAGGAAAGAAAGGCTGAGGTTTTTTATGTACCTTCTCTCCATCAGTACTAGTTGAGAAACGATTCCCCTACAATCTCAGCCTTTTCTTTATCTATTACCATTAAATCTATGAACTGTACCTCTAGAAATCACTTTTATCCTCTGAAGGATCATGGGGACTGTTTCTTTATTGTGTTGCATCAGATCACAATAATCTAAACTCCTAATGTGAGTCTCATGTGGCTATGTAACTTCACTAAAAATTGGTTACCAGACAAAACCAAAAATTTTGCTAGAAATGGATTTGTAATAGATAACTCCAGCTGAAGTCCAGTATCTCTTATCATAGCTTAAAACTGTAAAAGTTCATAATTTATCACAGTCTGTGACATAAATCAGAACAGAAAGTTTTGTTATTCAGCCATTCAGCATTAAAACTTCTTATATTTTGTATTTTTTCATACTGAACACACATTACAAGTCTGTCTCCATTAATTGTGGCAAACAATGCTTGACTCCAGACATTTGAGGAGAATGGTATGACCTGAAATCAATAGGATAAATTAGTCTGGTCTTAAGTACTCCCTGTAATGATCCATATACTTGGAGATGCAATATGCAATTTCAAGAGGAAATTTTTAGAGATTTTTGTTCACACTAAGAGAGAAGAAAAATCTAGAAATAAAAACTACATTGATACCAGGTGATGAGAGTCAGCTCAAGTCCATGAGTAAATATTAGACATACCCATGCTTTTTTGTGGCTTAGCTGCTACTTCAGGATACATAACGATTTAATATCCATTTAGGGAGAAATCTGCCTATTTTAGTAAGAAGAAGTGTGCTCTATCTGTTAGATTCACAGATCTGAAATGTCTTCTGTTTATATTCTGAATTATTAATGTGAGTATATCTAAATTAATCCCGCATCCCTGCTCATGTAGAAGAAAGGTCTCTAAGAGTTTTGCCGCTGTTTAAATGTCTTCTCTTTAATGAAGCGTTATTTTGATTACCTATTCCATTATATGATTTTGTCCCTTATTTTTCTGTGCTGTGGTGCTTTCTGCACTGTTATTTTGTAGCATTTGGGTATCCTTTTATGACAATTGTCTTTGCAGCTACCATTCTGCAGTTACAAAATCCGTCATGAAAGCTAATATGCATTTAAAATATAAACATACAATGCTAGATGAAAGGATTGTGAAACAGATAAACAGAGGCAGATGGTGCAGATTTAATTAATAAAAAACACAAACAGGAAAATAAATCTGCTGCAATGATTTAATGCCTAATTTAATTAAGAAAAAAATGTCTTGGAGTTTAGTTATTGCCAGGAAATTATATACTATGTTGTTTCTATTTGGAGAGAAATGGTTTGTATAAACTTTACAGCATTTTGTTTTATGAAGAATCTGACACCTTCTGATTGAATTCCAAGAAATTTTGCTCCTTGCAAGGAAAAAAATTCAGGAGAAAGCAGGAAGTGAGGCTCAGGTCGCTGGGTTAGCTGTACAGAGCTGGAGTTTGAGGCTGAGCTCTCTAATACCAAGTTAATGCCTTAGCTGTTATGGCCCTGCCTGTCTAGCCGGTGGGTCTTACGGCCCATTTGGACCAGAAGTTTAGCATCATCCTAAGAAACTCTCCCCACTGAAAATGTTTTTGAAACTAGTGCACAAACATATGGAGCACGGGGTTGTTTTGCCAAATTATCATCTTTCTAAAGGGAGGGAGGAAAAAAAACTTTTCATTTAAAAAAAAATAAAATTGTTAACTACTAGTCTAGCCAATTTCTTAGATATACACATAGATGATTAGAACTGGTTAAAAGATGTTAAAAAATAAGAATAGGAAAAGCATCAAGGGAAAAAAAGGTATGGAGTTCTTGACTCGTCATCTTGGATGTTGCTATCTATTTCTTCTTTCTTTTTGCATAAAAATTTGAGGACTGTAGATGCAAGAATCAATGATATGGTTATCTGGGCTTTGATACACATTCAGTATTATTTTACCCAAATGGAATAGTTTGATTTTGAAATTTAAGCAGTTCCGTAAGCTGATAAATAAAATCCAATTTTACATGTAGTTTATTCTCTGGAGATAGTGTATTGTTGGCTCTAAGTACAATGTTGGAGTTTGTCTCATGAGATTTTTCTCCATTGCTGCTGCATGCATAATGTCATAAAAGACCAAGACTGGAACTGAGTTAATTTTTGTTTTGTGGAGTACTTCATTGGGCAGAAAATAAAAATGAGAGAGAGAACCTTGTGGGGTCACACAGGAGATGCGTCTGCAGAATTAAAACCACAATAAAGTATGGTTGTATTTGTTTGGGAGTTTTGACCTTTTCAATCTGGGAAAGACTAGTGAAGAGATAAGTGCGTTACTATGCCTCTGGATTTTTGGTTTCAGAGTTATATCATTGCTTGGGGTGCTGTAGCTTTCTGAAAAAAAGGTTAACATTGACAGTCCCAAAGAGAAGAAAACAATGAGGAATAGGTCTCTTGTTATTGTTGAATCAAAGACATTTTACTTTTTTTTCTCAATAAATTAAAATTAAAAAATTATTTTAGGTCAAGCTGAGATTAATTTCCTTTTTATTGCCTTTTTAAGTCAGAGAAGCAAAAAAATCAGCTATTGCTAGACTCTCCAGTCTTTCAGGCAGACTGTTGGAGACTAGTAGGAAAGACATCGGTTTACACGCAGCTTTCCTGCACTAAAGCCAGCTAAAACAGCCCCCCGGACACTCTCAAGGGCCTGGGAGTGACATGGGGACATCAGCCCTGCCTGACCCAGGTCGCAGGCAAAGCCCCGCTTGCAGGATGCCGGGCAGACGGTCTGGGGTCAGCGGGGGCTGGAGGGGTGACATCTCCAGCCTCCAATCATCCAGCTCCTCATGGGTTTTCAAGCGCTGGTTATGTTGATCGAGAGCAGTCCCGGAGTGACAGAATCGTTCTTATCAATCTGCTTTCTGCTTCCAGTTGCCACACAGAAGGGGCTGTAGCCGCTCTCGAGTTTGCTGATGTCTCGTCACCGCTGGCAGCCTCTCTTCTGGGCAGAGGGAGGGCACATTCCCGGCTTGGGGAGCCTTTTTAGGAGGGCATCTGATCCCTGGCAATTCCTCCGTCAGCTGTACATCCCCTGTCTGTGTAAGACGAGGGTGAGATCTTCTCCCTGGCTTATGTTTAGGTACACTACAGTTTTGATAGGTAAATAATTCTGTAAAAACACCATAAAAAAGTTCAAGAGTCCTCTCATTAATTTCTTTAACTAATTCTGTCATTATCAGAATCCCATTCTGGTCCAATCTATAACCTTCGGGAAACTAAACCTTTTTTTGTAACTGCTACTCAGAATTAGTGTCGTAGAATAGGTCTAGTACCTCAAAATACTTAAAATATTATAGGAATTTCTTTCTTCCACTAATGATCCATATGGATTGTCTGTTGCTTTTATATTGCTTTATACTGGTTTATATGTTGACTGTTAATCTTACTCTGTATAAAAAGAAAAAAAATATATAAATTCTCTTTTTATTTGCTACATTTAAAAAAAATTTAAAGAAAGTCCTCTCGGGGGGTTCTGCTGGTCCATATTGGAATCTTAGTCCTCTAGTGTAGATACTGATTATTATCCGGTTATGGCACAAAATTTAAAGTGCAAGAAGAATTTGGTTTTTCTGCTGAGCTGAAAGAAGTGGCATTTATTTCTTTCAAACAGGATTTATCCTTGTTTACTGAAGCAAAATAAAATTCAGAAATTTAACTAAAAATCTAAGTTACAATGACTTAGAGGGAACTAAAATAGATGCTGAAATTAAACTGGAAATATTCTGATATTTTCTAATTTTTTACTGCATTTTACTTGGAATTGTACTTTAGAATTTGTAGCTATAGGAGATGAGGAATGCAAGTATGGTCATTTGTGCAGACATTTGCATGGGACAATACACATATTGGAGTGAACCTTACTTGCCACCTTCTACCTAAGCTCATGTTCATTTAGCAATCTTCATAGTATAAGCCTCTCATGAGAAGACTGTCACATTCCTCTTAAAAATTTGTCTTGCTGTCAGGCTGTTTTAGGTTTTTAATAGGTGCGTAAAATCTTACAGACTTGTAAATCTCCTAAAACGTTCACATGAATAATGCAGAAGTTAAAATTCACATGGGTGAGAAGTTTCACAGATAAGAGACCTTCTGCTAAGAAAGCATGTGGTTGCCCTGTGAGTGCAATTGGAGTTGTAAACATTATCTGGTAAAAGTGAGGTTTCCTGGGGCTGCAGTAAGTAAAGCCTGTTACATCTTCTGGTATTAATCATAATAAGTGTTTTATCTTTGGCTGTCATGTTTAGTTTCTGCATGCAATTTACCTCTCAGGCAAGCTGTTCACGGTATCGGCCAAGCTTATCTCTGAACTTATGGTCTTCAAGTACCTAAATGTATTTCCACCAGAGTTCCCACAGTTAATGTGACAAAAGCCAACATAAGTGCTATTTTAAGACTGCACTGCATCCCTTTACAGAAAAATAGTGTTGCTTGTATTCTGATCGCTCCTATCAACCAAAGCAAAGCTTAACTGCCTTTACTAGTCCTACACTCTACTGTAATTTTATTATGACCTATTTTCAGATAGACTTTCTATACACACATAATTTATCTTGACTCCAAATGTCCCTCACACGTGTTATCTCCCAGCCTCTAAAGTGCCTTTACTGCCACAGGACTTCCACGTACAAAGCATGTCATTATCTGTCTGACTCCAAAGGTATGTTTAGCAAGATGCAAAAGCATGAAGGAAACACATGGTCACTGTCTCAAGAAGTCTACCAGCAAAAAAAATCAAATTGCTTCAGGAGATGCAGCGATAGCCCTCTGAGAGGACGGCAAGGAAAAAAACAATGCCTTGAACGGTTTTGTGAGTGGCTCTATTTGCGCGATGATTCCAAAACGATATGGAGAAAGAGGTCAAAGATTAGACAGCTCTTAATATTCTACTCTGCATGACCCCATCTCACTGCAATACTCTCATGATCTGCTAATAATCCTTTATAATTAAGCTTCCAGCCTAATATTAAAGTGTAATCCACATGAACACCAATCAGAGCATACAGGAAGAAATGAAGTGGCTACCACTTTGAGTTGTGCATGGCAAGCACTATGCAGGTTAAATTTAAAATCTTTAAAACATTTGGCCCTTGATGTAAAGACAAATTAAGTTTCACTTCTGATATACACAAATACAACACATCCAGTTCAGACCTGCTCCTCTGACACTTTGCCTGCACAATGCTTGCCAAAAGAAGATAGAAACATTGCTACTGTGAAAATGGAGACTGTGCGTGATAGCCGCCTTGACGTTGGCACAGAGCATCAATGCCAAACAGATTTTGTAGCAAACCATAAAATAAATGGCCCGGGTCCATAGATGGGAAACTTTGAATTTGGCCTTCTGGATTGGGTTTTATATGCGATCTATGTGTGTGTGTCGTAGTAATTGTCACTGCAGGAGAGTCAGCTGTGTTCTTGCACTGGTGTAACTCTAAGAGCTCAGCTGAAGTTGCAGTGTTATAGCAAATGTGACATGATGCAAGGTTTTACTCGGTGTTTCTATCTATTCCATTTCCATTTGTTATTGCAGATTCTCTCTGTGGATTCTTATACCCTTAAACCACTTTCAAATTAGTTGTCACTAGTGTGATTGGGCTATTCTGCATATTAAAATGGGTGCTTCCCTTTCCTCCTCTTTTTCCCATGCATAAAACTACTTATCGGAAATCCCCCTGTAAAAATACTTGTATTCTGAACCATTTACTTTTTGCTCTCAAAAATGCAAAAAATTAACAGTCCAATATACTAGACCAATGTAAGAGAAGCAACTTTTTTTTTTTTTTTTTCAGAATTGTAAATATTTGAATGTGTCAGTGCCTTTAGTCCATAAGATTCTTAAGCTAGGTATTCCCATGGGATTGCAGAACATAAAATGGAGACTGAGCTGCAGCAGGAAGCACCTAGAGGAGTTCAAGGGAAAGCACGGTGGGAATATTTGTTCATAGTAATCTTTTGATTGGCTTTTTCAGATAGAAAAGGGCAGTTTTAGCTTTTTATGAGTTAAGCTAGAGTAAGCCTATTGTGAAGCATGGAACATACAGTTTTTCCATTTGAATAAAACAGGGAAAGACTGCAGCTTAAGATGCTGATACTATTTCTCAGTTCTTTAATGAAGCTTTACAAACTAGCTAAGAATGTTTTCCACTGATGGCATACAGTGGAATTCTAAACATCTAATTAGTGCCTAGAGAGCTGACTAAGTAGGAACTGCCAGTGATATCAATATCTAATATATATTGCTTTAATTAGCTAAATCCATAGGCCAACATTAACACTCATTTTCCAGTCCTGGAAAACTTCATTCCAGAATTTGACACTTGGGTTCCTACAGCTGCCAGGCAACCTCCATGAATGGCCAGGGCAAACTGAGGCAAGAGGGTGAAGGGCATGGGAGTGGATTTTGCTTTGAGCAGAAAGATGGGTTGCCAAACATTGTCCACATGTCATTGTAGAGTGGAATTGCTTTCCAATTTTGGAAGGAACAAGTTGTGACAAGAGAAGCTTTAGGTCATCAATGGTGAGATTGCCAGGAAGGATGCAAAGGATGTTTCAGAATAGAAGGACACAACAGAGAGCGCTTGCAGCAGCTAGTGGGACTGATTTTACTGCTTTAAAGCCAATGTTACTTTTCTCACATTTGGGTCTCCTTTGGCTTCCAGAGCGGCTTCCAGAAAGGATGATAATCATTACTGTCTTTCAGCACTATCTTTTTTTTTTTTTTTTTCTTTAAGGTTTATTATCTTCTTTACAAGAAAAAGAGCCCATGGAAGGAGAGAGCAAGTAGACAAATGAAAGAACACACACTTACTTCCTTAGGCATGTTACTGTCTTGAAAGTCACATTAAGATTTAATTTGTTTCCTGCTCCTGCCTTCATCGTAAAATCTAAGTGAAACTGTAGGAAATAGCAGGAAACAAAGCTAAAACCATATTTTCAGGAGGGGACTTGAACTAAGCATGGAAAGTAGCCTGGCCATGATTTTGCAGGGCACTGCATGATGATAGCATGGTAGCTAGACCGTTCATCATTTATAGGTAGAAATACACTAAAGTTTTTCTGTGTTTTTAATGTTCATGCTGTATTTGCAAAGCAATACAATAAAATATATGTGTTATATTGCAATACCAGGAAAGTATTTGTTATTGTTTTTTAAGTAATTAGAATTAAGTTACTTGAAAAACGTGAAGAAGTGTATTTCCAAGAATGTGTATAGACCTGAGCTATAATTTCAAAGTAGCACAAGAAAACAAAAATAAATGGTTTTGGATATACATAAAAACTAAACTAATGTATTAATCTATTTTACATAAAATGAATCCTTTTTTGCTTAGTAAGTGCCATCTCTGTGGTTCTCATGGTGTATCACTTGATGCAGTTTACTTTCACTGCAGTCAGTGAAAACTTGATCACAGTAAGTTTAAAGACCGTGGCTAGTATATGTGCTGGGGAATTAATAAAAGTACCGATGTTTTCTGAAGTTGTGATTAACCTCTGACCAGGGTACTAACTTGCTCTGAATATATTATTTATGTAAATCATGTTAATGGAAAAAGTTGCAGCCAGGTATTATTAATTAGATTAGACAACAAAGCAATAAAAGGTTGATGCAATAAATTTGTTTACCTGCCATTAAGCCTGATTTTAAAATATGTATGATTATACCTTGTACCACAGTCAAAAACGAGGAAACAATGAAAAAGTTTGTAACGGAGAAGGCAGGAGGCAGACTAGGGGTGAGTAACAGCAAGGTTAGCTATTGATGGTCTGGAAGATGATTTGGATTTGGAGTAGTTTCGGACATTTTTATGCTCATGTTCTGGGTTGCACTGCAGTGTGCCAGAGGGAGAAGACTCTGCTGATTCTTAAGATCCAGGCAGGTATGCAGTAATAAAAGTAAAGGGAACACAGAGCATGTAGCCCTGTCTTTCCCACAGTGACTAGTAAATCTGCCTTGGCACAGTAACTGAGGAACCTGTATCTAATCCTACAGTATCTCTGATGAGATGGAGGTGAAAGCATTGGGAGTTTGCCAGAATAAGGACTGGATTATTAGTATACAGGGACCTAAATGTCAGACTTACTCCTCACAAGCCAAAATGACCACTATTACAGACCTTAATTCTAGAGTGTCTTCTAGTTACAAGCCAAGATTGTCCTGGCTTTGTATTTAACTTAGGCTGACAGAGCTGCCAGGGGAAAAAAATGGTTTAAAAGTCTAAATTTTTGTTATAAAAGCTAGAGAAGGGAATATTTCAGCTAAACCTTGAAAACTATTGCTTCTTACATTACCCTAGCAGCTAGTAACAGATGGGAAGGGAGGAGAGCTAGACAAAAAACAGAAGTGCTTCAAAGACCGCGTGTGAACGGGTGCAGGCGGACCCATGCTTTTCTGCGTGAAGCTGGCGGTGAGGAAAGCGGTGGTAAGGAGACATAAGGCTGCGTTAGCAGGGGCCCGTGCCCCCCCAGGGCACAGGGTTGGTGTAACAGGGCCATGTAATAGCCAAACTGGTTCAGCACGGTGATGCCCCAGCATCCACGCTGGAGCAGTACCGCATGCAAAGCCCTTGGGAAGCCCTGTTCCTCTTATGTGGCTGCTTCGGTTTATTAGGAGAGCCTGTGTCATGAGTGTTGTTGGCTGATGTAGATGGTGTGCTCCACGTAAAGAGGAGGTAGGGACATGAGGTAGCCTAACTACAACTCCTGAGCGTCCTGTAACGGCACTGATGAGTAGAAATACTTCAGGCTTCAGATTAAATGTTACAAGAGTGAAATGCATTAATTTTCCTTTTTATTGAATCTATGACTTTTCTACAGGACAGATTCTCCATATGCGAAAATGTTTAATATAAATCACTGTTTTTCTCCTCTTGCAAAAATGCTAGAAGTTCCAGGAAAAAAAGGCAGGTCTGAGCACTGGTTCTTACTGGGATGAAGAGCCCAAGTTACTGGGGACGTGGGTGTGGCTAAGCGGGAGATGAGGAATGACAAAAAGATTGTAGGGGGTCAGATCACTATGAGCTGCCTCCTAGGTAAAGAGCTTGAATTCAGCAGTCTTAACGTTATGCTCGGCTCTGCAACCTTAACTTCCTTTTCTTACCGGTTTACTTGCTGGTGTGTATGTATTTATAAGTCGAGCCCTACCAGATTCAGACATTCATGCAAATATTTCATCTGGCAAGTATACTTTAAACTAAATTTCAGTCTGACTCTGCACTTGGTAAATTGTATGAAAAATATACTGCAGACTGAATCTGTGGGGGTTTATGTAGAGCTTTTTAAATATTCTCAACTGTGCCTTAGTTCATCTTTTCTGAAAAGCTGTACTGAGGTTTGTTGCAGAATTTCTGTTCTGACTTCCAGACTGCAAGGCACATTCTGTCTCTGTTTTCTACAGTTTAAGATTTCCCTGCCAACTCCTTGCAGAGCTCCACTTCCAATCAGTCCTCAGGGAAACCACTATAAGATAGGGAGGTTGTTTATTTGTGAGCTTTTGAAACTTACCTTTTGCTCAGTACTTGAACCCGCGAAAATTAAATCAGCAGAAGGCCTTCTTTTTGCTTCTATGGATTTCAGACTGTGTTCTAAGTGCTATTTCATTCCTATAAAGTTTGTGCCCTTTTCCCCTTCAGATGTCTTGACCAAAATGAAAATCCAAACAACAATGAAATTACTTTTAGTGCTTCTCCTCTCCCTGCCTTACTCCCCCTTTTGCCCAATATCAAAAGGTTAATGAACCAAGTCCACACTGTTTAGGTTTTGTACCAAGTACAAAGAAATATGTTGTGAATAGCTGATAAGTGGCATGATCAATAATAGGGAAACATCTTCCAGCTGGTGTTATGTAAAGGAAAAATTATCAACAAAGACCGTGGCATTGTCAACGTTGGTTTGTAATATATTGATAAGTTAACAGATTAGTCACTGCATTTTAAACAATTGTAACGTTGACCACTGAACCGTGTATATTTGGATCATCAAACATGCTAAAACTCCATTTCTGAGTGTAATGGCAGACCTTTAAGTTGTGCCTAATGAACTTCTCCATAGCATAAACTTAGTACCTTTCTAACAGACCTTTTTCAAACATTGCTGGCCACTATGATCCGAGTTCCAAACAGTAAGTACAAAAGCAAAGAGATGTCTCAGCTGAAAAGCAGGCATTTTCTAGGTAACTGAGGTATGGCTATTTTTAAATAAATTTGCTTAGTATCCCTGAAGACTGAGTGCTATTTGGCAATCATGAATAAAATTCTTGCGCGGCAGCTCTAAGTTCTAGCTTAACTCCTGTGGCACTATGTTTTGACTAACAAACTAGCTGTCTGAAGTTCTCTAAAAATTCTGATGTTGTGGGCATTTAATGGAGCCTAAGAACATTTGCAGAATGTTAAATTTATTAGAAGTATTTCAAGGAAGAAGCAATATCTTAGGGGAGATCCTGAGGGTGTAGCACTGAAATTTGTTATGGAACTGTGTGGAATTTCTTTTGCATCAGTATTTTACCTGTAATTTATGTAGAAGAAAGGCTAAGCCCAAGCACGTGCTTTTATATGCACAACTTTGTTGTGTATCGATTAATTGCCCAGGAGGATTCGTGCCTTCAAGACACTAGGTAAAATCTTGGTCCCATGAAAGTCAATGGGAGTTTTGTTATGGACTTGCAGAGAGTCAGGATTTTATAAAAACAAAAGTAAAAAGGATTGTTGGATGTAGGCTGATTTTCCAAAATCCATTTGCAGTTTCACCTTTCCAACTTTGTTCTAACTAGTAATGAATAAATTACTTGAAAAAAATGCTTTTATAGGGAAGAAAATGAAAATAAGTTCTGATTTTCAGCAGTATCTGACAGAGAGATAAGATATATCTTTTAAACTATTACCTTCTCCCTAACAAAAGTTGTCAGCTCCCCAAAGACAAACTACTGTCTGAGACCTTAATGAACTTTTCTGTCAACAAAATAACTGTTGTTTTGAGATGAGTTGGGGAGAAAAGAGCATAGATAAGGAAAAAACATTTACTTTAGTTATTTTTCAGATTAGTTTCTTTTAGAAGTAGCTAATATTTTTGCCAAGTATTTGTTTCTGTATTGCTTGGGTAAGGGCTTGCGGGCATCTAAAAATAGCAATGAGGGCACATTTAAAAGCTCATTAAGGATTAACACTTCTTCCGTATATAAAAAAATAGGAGAAGTGTTGGAATGAGTAACACGTCTAGAAAAAGGGGGATTTTAAAACTATCCCCGCATTTAAAAGCAGCGAAAGTATTTTAAACATCTCTGGAATCTGTAGCATTTATAAGATCTATTTATTAGCTGCCACAAGCATAGCACTTCTAAGAATGAATAAAACCATTTAAACATTTCCCAGGACTCCCGAGACCGAGGTGTGTGCTTTGCATGTATATGTAAAGCATAAATATGAATGTGTGTAAGTGTGTGGGAGGGAAGAACAATTTTCCCTTCTTCCTCTCAAGAGAATGCCTGAAATTTAATTGAGGTAAAATAAATGTTCTTATCAGAAAGCACAATGGACCTTCCCAGTTTTGTTTGTGGCAGAGTTCAGGAGCCCTCCCCATGGCTTACTCTACCTTCCCCCACTTCAGATATTAACCTGGACATCATGCCTTCCAAACATTAAATGAGCTGTGCGATGTTTTATTACATTTCTCATGTGGCTAAGCTTAGCGTGGCTTTTAAGTGTTCCTCGGTATGCCGTGCTTACGCAAGTTATTTTCTGCTGTGGATTGTTGATGCTGCAGCAGCAGATAGTGATGTGCCTTGAATTCCAATGAGGAGAAGGCGTTGGTTTATTTTGGTTTTTTGAGGACGGAGTGAGTATTTTGAAAAGATTTGTAACTCAGATTTTTCTCTATTTCAGGCTTAAAGCGTCAGAAATGAATTGGTTTAAGTGCTGCTGGGAAATGATTATATGTCTTTAGAAAGTATTTAAAATGTCATTATTTGTAAAGTATGTTGTTTATGAAAATCTGTTTTAGCTAGTGACTTGTATTACGTTCAGTGTGGATCTCCACAAAATGCAAATGAACAAACAGAAACCCTAGAGCACTGAAAAGCTAATTTTTATGAAAGTAATTTTTATAAAAGTGGACAAAAGCAGTGGGCAGAAAGTTTGCCATCGGGAACCGGAATTGTAACCAAATTAGACTTTCTTTCATTGTACTAAATTCCTTCCGATCTTGTCCTGACAATTAGGGAAAATTTATAAGCGATGCGGTGGGCAACTGAAGTGATGTGTATATTTTCTCCAACTCCTTCAGGGGATTAAAACCTTTCAGTGTGTTCTATCCATCTGCTTATTTAGTGCTTGTATTATTGGAAGCAATCCTTTCCTCTTCCAGCAGCGATGCCTAGATCCCTAGTTCTTAAGGGGTGTGTATGAAGCAGATTTTAAGGGATCCAGCCCTGATTAGAACAGTTAGCCTGTTAACGTCCGATGTATTTACAGTGGATTATTTGAAGGGAAGCAGGGGTTAAGTCAGCAGGTCTCGCGGCTTCCCCAGGGGTTAACCTGGCAGCCTGTTTGGCACACACGGGAGGGCTGACAGGTAGCAGGATTTGTCTAAGCAGTGTGCATGAGAGCCAACAAGAAAAACTGAATGCTCTGGATTAGTTTTGGATTATGTTGTCAGAGTGAAGCCTGACGGACAAACTGCAGAGGAATAAAATGCAATCTGTTTGGGGAAAGAGACAGCGTGCATAGCTTTCATTTTTCAAGAAATGACAAGAAAAATCATTAATAATTTGTAAATCCATGTCCATTAACTTTTCTCTTTGTTATCCCAGGATAGTCTTTTTAACATGGTTTTGCCACTGTTCTATATCTGTTCTTTCTCGTGACAGATGGCAAGGTAAATATAAAATTGCAACAATGCAGTACAAACCAAAGGGAAAAATATCTCGAAATCCTAACACCTGGAATTGCTTAATGTTGGAATATTGGGGGTGGGTAGGAGTGGTGTTTTTTCTCTGTCTTTTTGTGCTGAAAGATAAAGTTGAATATAATTTATATACTTTTCCTGTAGTTTGCTTTGTGTGATCATCATTTACTTCAAAATAGTGGAAGCAACATTCCATTATTTTTTCCATTAAAGCAATTGCATTACCAGTATTATTAACACAGTTGATTCCCTGTTTTTCTTCATCTGGTTATTTCATTATTTTACTGCTCAAGTACTTAATGTTTTACAAGAGGGGAAAAACATTTAGAAAAAAAAAAAAAGAAAAAAAAAAAAAACCTCCTCTTTTTTTCACCAGAAAGAATTGCATCATTTTTCATTGAAGCAGTGTTTGTCCTCGCAAATGTCACCGAGTTGGTTAACAATGACTTCTTTGGCTCTGGAAGAATAGTTCCTGCTCGTGAACTTCAGTAAGATTTGATTTTCAGGTTATGGGGAGGCGGGCAGGGGGAGGGGGGGTCGGTTTGTGC
>NW_009604360.1:32536-54903 GCF_000690535.1 Cariama cristata | reverse complement strand
GGGCAGGGGGAAGGGGGGTCGGTTTCTACAACTACTCTTTTATAATAAAAAAAAAAAGAATATGCTAAATGTAAACTGGTGGATAAAACTCTACTTAAGGGCCAAAGAAAGTCAGGGAAAGACTGTAAAAAGTATTGTGGACTTGATCTTTGTTAATCAGGTTTATACCAGATTTGTTCTGTTTTCGCGCAGTTTCTTCATTTCTACTGAACTGCCAAAACCATTTTATGGCATCCTTAATACAAGAAAAAATGATTCATCGGTTACAGCTGTTTGGATTATGTTGTTGTGGAGGTGTTAGCAGAGTAAAACAATTCATAAATGTATTAGGACTGGAATTGTAATCGTACAGCCAAATAATATGCAGGAAAACATTTGTCTGATAGATTTTAATTTTTTTTCTGCTTTTGTATTATTCAAATGTAGAATCAATGCATTTGGTTTTGGAAGAGTACAGTAAACATTGTCTATGAAAGAATCTTAGTCTATTTAGATCTGTATGCCGATTTTGTGGCTATTTGGTATATCAAATTTGAGGTGACTTGGGTTCATTTTCAGTGAGCATATGAAATATGTACATTAAGTTTCTGTTTCATAATCAGTGATATAAGAAAGATTTTGGTACTAATATTCGCAGTTTTATTATATTTCCCTAAAATGTGTTCTATCTGAAAGCAGGCTTGCTAGCTATTTTGTTTACTCAATTATTCTTGAAAAGTAAGTAGAAAAGTATAAGGAATTGCTGTAGCCAACTTTTACTTACCAGTGTAGAATTTGTTTTTGGTTATTAACTCAGCTTTGGCTAAAAGCAATGCTGTATTTTCCCTTACTGCAGTGAGCCCTTCCAAACGTAAGACACCAAGGCATCTCGATTGAGTTATAAAGTGTTATTTTCATAGGCAAGTTGCTACTGTTCTGATTGCAGCGTATAAAATTGTTGTTTTGTGCAAAGTTAAATGCTAATTTCCAATTGGCCGGTAGCAGCCTTGTTTAATAAGGGAAAAATAGGGGAATATTTTGGAGTTCATAATAAGGTACTTGTAGAAAATTTCTAGAGAGTACCTCTTGGCTGGGGGAACTTCTGTACAGCTGCTCCCATCCCACAGTCTTAGCCCCTCAATTTAAAATAGCGGCGTGGATGATGTAGGACAATATCACTGCTTTAATATTAAATGCTACATAAGTGGGTATGCATACATACATCAACTTATTCATAATCTCAGGACATTTATCTTCCATATAACCTTTTAGAAGTATTAGTTGGCTGGCTGGGAGTGTGAGTAAGCAAGCAGTAGAAATATCTCCTATAGAGTAAAATGTTTATGCCCAAACTCATCCTGACTGAGTCCCTGCACCTCGTATATGCGGTTGGCTGGCTCTCTACATCTTTACAGCTGCTTCCTTGATAGGAAACAACAGCACAGAGTAGAATTCAGGCTGGATTAATTTGGGCCATGTTGCATGTCAAATGTAAAGACATTAAATATTCTTTTAATATTAAGCATGCTCTTCATTGCTTATCCGACTTGGGGTGGCTAGATTTGGTCCTGGAAGCACTGTTATTGGTGCGTTTCATTCTGAAAGCGTAGAAGTCTTGTAACAGCTATGTAATCTCTCTGGGCTTCTCTTTTCCCTTGAAAACAGTAACACTGCTTCAGAGAAGTTTTAGAGACTGAGAATTATGCTTTGGGATATTTTTTTCTGGATAAAAGTTCAGTGATTTGATTGTACATAGTTGTCAGCGCTTATAACTAACCAGGCTTTTTAAAAGTAGTCATATTGTACTTCCATCTCTAAAATTTCAATCTAGATGAAAATTCTAATGGCATTATAAATCTTTGTTTTAGTTATGGCTATTCATCAAGAATTCTTCTACAAGTGTGTTTTCAACTATTTTGAAATGAGCAGAGAGATTGGGACAGCAATGCAATTTTGTTTGTGTCACCTTAAAGGTAAAAGTACCTGGAGGAAAGTGCTAAAGTAGCAAAGGATATGTTTGAAAGGCAAACAAAAGTTAAATGGTTTGCTACAGATATATTTTTATTTTGTAACCAATTGTCCACGATGAGGAACATTTATTTTCTTGAATTTTTTGCATCCTTTTCCACTAAGAGAAGTATTACAAGTTCAGATTTTTAAATAATGTCTATTGTCAACATTGTTTATATACCAAAGAACTGAGATAATTCACTTGTTTATTAATCTGTTTCTGTGGACATTCACAATATCCTTATTCACAAACTTACGTATTTGAACTAGTGAATAGACCTGGGACGTTTTTCATCCTGCATGTTTCAAAAATCGCTTATAAACATCTCCATAATCTGTAGTTGTCAAGTGGTTATTTCATTTATTGCTGAACTAGGGTGAAAACTCAGCAAATGTACACAATGACTGGGGCCAAAGGCCAGAGAAAACTGCAGAAATGTACAGGCGTGGATGCAGTATAACTCATGTGAGGAATTTAATTAACAGCTGCTCACCGTAATATAGAGCAATATCTAATGGTGAATGGTAGTCCAGACTTCAATATCAGGGTACAGAGAAAAGCCATCAGTTGTATTAGCACAGCATTTTGCGGTATCTTTTAAATTAATCAGGCTCTTAAGCTCTCCCAGGAAAGAACGCTACCTCAACGATGGCCCGCAGGAGCTGCACGCCGCTGTAGTTTGTCCTTCCTGCAGACGGGTCTATTCCAGGCTTGCATAACTTTTCAGAACTGATGGGAATCACATCACAGTTTGCTACGGCTGCGAATCATTATTCCATGGGAATAAAAACAAGAGAAATGCTGTTAATTCTGTTACTCAGCTTTTAAGCCCGTCCACTTTGGGCCAAGCTGTCTGACCAAACTTGGATTAGCCATTGATTTCTTTGTCATGAATTTATGGGAAGTGACAGAGTACAATAAAAAACTTCGGAATGCTCCTCTTTGTGACATTAGTAATAGCAACTTGAGGAAAACTTTAATATCCTGTTCCCTTTTTCGTACAGGAAAAGTTAGACAATAACACATAGAAATAACTGAAGTAGTAAATTATCAAGGGGCATACAGTTTTAATGGAAATAAATCCATAAAACTATTGCATATATCTTCCTGTTCCAGGGGAATAAAAGTCTGCATGACTTATTTATATGAAAACATTTGTTAGGTATGCACACTAAAGAAACCTTCCAAGCTACTGAAAAAACCTGAGTTCAGTATTGTTAACACTGCTTTAACAAGTTGTGATGCAAAGAGTAAGCAAAAACCGTAAGTTTTCCCTTAGTTGGTTACTTGTACATCATATTTTATTTTGCAATGTATCATCCTTGATTCTGCGAGGTTTAAATGACATTGTTGGTTCCAAACCTCACCTCCAAAGGAAGACTCTCCCAGCATTCAGTTCATACTGCTTTAACTCAGTCTCCTGCTGGCTTCTGGTACGGCCCTTTAGGCAGTTCTTGGGCATAAGAACTTACTTCAGAACTAGAACTGTAGTCCTACTCTGTTGCAGGTTGCATGCAAAGGCTCTTTTTATCACTACGTGCATATAATAAATATGACCAAATATTCGGGTTTGTCCAGCAATGCAGGCTCTGTCCTGCTGTTTGAAGGACTGATTTCTGGATGCTGTTTTGTCCTGGATTATTATTAGGGATATTGACTTTTCCCAGCTGGTTACATTTGCACTACTGCATTCCCCGGGCTTTGGGAGGAGCGCGTGAGAGAAGAGCCTGCGAGCAGACAAGAGCTGTGCGCTCTCACGTGAAGCAGCGCAGAGGGAAGTGTCCCCTCTCGTGCCATCTCTGTCAGGTTCCATGGCCTAACGGGAGAGGTGAGTTTTCAGTATGTAACACCACAACCTTGTGCTCCATTTTTTCTTAAATTTTATTTTGAATCTGACCACTCTAAGCAAAAGCCAGAGACACTCACTCTCTCAATAGCTACCTCAGGATTTTGTAGTCTCAAAATTAGTGCTGAGAGCCATAGCAGAATTGGAAAGAGTATTTTGTGTATATGTGATGGTGGCACAGCTTCTGAGTCCCGTTTGTGGGAAGAACCACAGCCTTAATGATGCTGTGAGCTGAAAAGAGCCCAGCTCATCTTTGAGACTCCAGTGCTTTGCAAGGTGGTAAGTGAGAGATAGCACAGTTTTATCTATGAGAAGAGCAGATATGAAATTCTTCAGAGACAAAAATAGCGTGAGCTAAAAGAATCACTTCTTATAGAGGTGAGGGAGTTTCTGTCTCCTTCCTCTCTCTTCTTTCCCCACATTTTTTCAAAAGAAAAGAGTGATCACCAATATACTTTTCACAAGTTCACAAATTTTTCTGACTCGACTCAGAAGAAAACCCTTTGGAATACACGCTTGAAATATCACATCCACACGTGTTATGGGAAAGAGATCTCCACTGTTCACACAGAGATCGATGCCGCCAGGCTCCTCTGAGCTACAATTGGCAGTGCTTTTCTGGTTTTGAATTTTCCTGTATCAAAGTCTTGCATCTCCCAGATTTCTCAAAGACATTTTCATCTTCATTATCCTCTTAACGATACCAAATTCATAATGTGCTTCCTTCCGACCTTCCAATTTCTACATCTAAATGTACACTCACAGTATATATTTAGTTTGTAGAAGTTTACAGGTTGTAAGAGTAGGTGGATGATGCACTCTACTCCCTCCCTTGGATTTGTGATATTTCTCAGTGTGTGCAGGCCTGCGAGACTCTGAGTAAGAGACCAGTTTTTCAATATTGGCTTTCTTTTATAGAGCAGCCTTCCTGCATTTACAGGTCATCCAAACTCTCCTTAAGCAGTGACATCCAGTGCACAGGTTTGAGAGGGCTTGCAGGGTTAATTCTGTCATTACTGTGTTGACATGAGGCATGTTACAGCTTTCAGCTGAAAATGTTACTTGTAATCTTTTAATCCCAAATTAGGTCAACATTTTATCAAGTTAATCTAACATGAAGATTAATTAGACTAGTTAACACACGCACAGAGGTTATTTGTTTTGAGTCTACATTTAATCAAGGAGTTAGTCCTTAATACAATAGACAGCCTCCCCCCTGCCCCCTAACCCTAGCCACAGCTCATTCCATCATTTTGATATCGTGCACTATTTAGGACATAAAATTAGGAAAAGGCCAAATTGTATTTCTTATTCAATCCACCCACAAGCCCAGCTGAAACAAAACCAGTCCCTTGTAGTATGAGAGAGAGGGATTTTCAAAAATTCTATAGATTTGCAAAATTAAATCTATCACAGATTTATTTTTTTTTAGGAAAAAAATGCTGTTAATATTAAACTGCCCTGATTTCTTTTTTAAAATAACTCCATAGTGTTCCAAGATAATTCTTCATCTAAGAATTATCAGCATTTGAAATGCAGAAGATGCATGATGTTTTCTAAAGCAAGATTGATGCTACCATTAAATCCTTAAGGCTACAAAATGCAGAATGGCAGAAAAAAAAACTGTTGAGAGAAATGTGCCAGGCAAGATGGAAATTTTATCAAGAGAGTTTCTCAGGTCTGCATGGGAGTTTCAAAGTCAGACCGTCTCAACAGCGAACACTTGCCTGCTGGAGCACTCACCTGAGATGACATGAGAGCCCTGGTTTGGACTGCAGCTGCTGGGCCTCTTTTGCAGCAGGTTTTTGACTCAGTCTGTCAATCTCAGGTAAATTTTAGTAACCAGCAGCCAACTAGGAACTATAAGGAAATGGAACTCCTTACACCTTTTAGAGTATTTACCATTCTGAAAACTGTTTCCCAGCACAGAGGAAAGCACCTTTCAGTTTTGTGGGTATAATTCTACAGCCAAGGAAAACTGTTCTTGATAGTAGTGAAAGAAAGTAGTTTTTTCCCTGGGGCAGGATGTCTTTTAATAAGCAATTTTAGTTCTACTAGGACCCTTGAAATTACCTGCTGCAATCATGCTGTCTCTTATTTTTCTTTTTGTTACTCGCAAAACTTGTTGCTCTTGTGGTGTTTTGAAGACCAAGAACAATGCATAAGCAGAATGGAAAAAAGAACTTGGCTGGTTTCTTTCTTTACCATTTTCATGCCATATCCGTTCTAAAAAAATATAGTGTAGTTACTCTCAAATTAAATATCCAAAAGGAGGAGAGAGAAGACAGTTTGTATAGAGGGAGGTGGCATAAATCTGCTAACAGGGGTCATTAGACCGGACAAATGCCTTTCTCCCCTGAGTTTCCTAGATAAGGAGAACCTATCTAGTAGTTAAAAATTCCAAGAGTCATTCTGGATAGCATTACTGACCCCCCTGGGTGTTGCTGCAGAGTTCATGCCCTGTTTCATCAAATACCCAGTGACATTCACCAGGGGCCATGCTAATTATAGGGATTTAGCAGACAATGTCGAAGAACATTTCATCACAAAATAGCACGTCTTTGTCTACAAGTATTGGTTTGTTGATGTGCTAAGTTGGCAAAAAACTGGAGGTAAAATGATTCTGCAGTTTGTTAGAGTATCTTTACAGCAACATTAATCAACATATTCAAATGTTAAGATACAATCTCCCCTGCGATTAGTGCCAGCAGTACTGTGCTGTTTTGCAATTACATGGAGGAGAAAGGCTCAAGGTAGCTTAAAAATTCATGGATTATACATTAGTTCATTGTCTTCTAACCCAATTGTTCTAATGAGCTACATGGTTGATTCACCATGAAACATTCTTCTTGGGTAAGAGCTAGACAACCCTTGTCTTTTACTTACGCCAGACCTATCCAGTAGTCTCTGTGCTGAAATCAGGGAGGAGGGGAAGGTGTATAATGATCAGGGAGGCAAATCAGACTCCCATTTTGCTTCACTGCCAGTTGAACTGTTGTTTGATTCTCAGAGAGCAAAGCTTGTGATTACAGAGTGAGGTCCCTTACTCAGGGCTAAGTGCAGAAGCAGACATAAGCAATGCTACGGGTTAACTTTACCAGAGCGTGATCCATAGGCTTTCCTTGTACAATACGTGGAGGCTGGGTACCTCAGAAAGCTGTAAAATAGCCAGCTTTGGAATGATGAGCAGCCTACTCCACTCATCTCAGAAAGCTAAGAGGAATAATACATTTTATAACCCTCCAGGTAGAGAGGGACTTAGTCCCAGAGGTCACATTGCCATCGTCACTGAAAGCCTCTCTTGGAGGTAGGTACATGGCTCATTTCTTTTTAAAAAGAAATAGAGTACAACCCATTCATTACTTGCAAAATGTGGGCAGTGATTGTGTGGTATCTTCAGTGTTTGGGTCCCACTCTAGCCCAGTCACTGCGTTAAAGTCCATACTCACATTTTAAATCTATTTTTGAACGGGAATAGTTCCAGCAGAAAGTGTGTGTTGCCCCACTCACATTGGCCTTATAGCATGGTGCTTCCTGTACTGTCCAGGGAGCTGATGGGCAGGAGCCTCAAACCAGTACCCCAGCCTCAAACCAGTACCCCTCGGATTCTAACACCCCAAATGGGGTGTCCTGTACAAAATGTGCGCCTACACGAGACTGCTAGGCATGCCAAAAATGTATTTTCTCCATCAGATCCAAAAGGGCATTTAGAGAAGGGAGTTTATTAACATAATTCAAAAGATTCTAGGGATTATACAAAGCCTAATCTAATTTTCTGTTTCCAGTATACTTTGTGTAGTTTGTACATAGTGGAGTAACTTGAAATCAACAGTCAATCTCTCTCTCTGACATACAGATTTCTACCTATACATGAAATTTATTAATTTTTATTCATCAATTTACAGTAGTTATTATTATTTTAGTAGTTGTTATTGTTTCAGGCATTTATGTGTGGAGGTGACAGCTGCCAACCAGGTTGGACTGAGTTCCACAGGCACAGTACAGACATTATAAAGTGATCATACCTGCCTTTTAATGGGAGAAATCACAAATATTTACTTCGTTAACAAAAATTTTGAAGTGGACTTTTAAGCGGACTTAAATTAACTGCTATGAAAGCATATGGACGTTCAGGACTCCTGGAAATTAACTGAACTGCTTAAGCACCTTAGGAGAGTCACTTCTGGCTGGCAAAATTCTGCCAGATATATTAATGATGATGGAAATAGTAATGAGATAAATAGGCACAAATGATGAAGCAGAAGACTTTGAATTGACAAATAGCTAGTGAGATAGCAACAAAAATGGCACACGGTGTAGAAATCACCTATCATTGAATTTCAGGAATGTTTGGCATTACTGGTAGATATGTCATGATCATCAGGAGGCTGTTACTGTTTTCCCTTCTCCTCCCATCCCCATTCCCTTTCCTCACCTTCCTTTTTCCTGTTATTATCACCTTTTCCAGATTGAGGTTCATCTTCCTTGCCTTTTTCTTGTCTCCTGAGAAGTGTTTGCAAGAGGCACATTTGTCTCACGCTCTACGTTGTAACTTTTGTTTGCAGAGCTACCAGGGCACAGGCAACACTGTTCTACGGGAGATGACTCTGCACTGGGGTGCACAAAGTGTTTCAAGCCATTTTGGCACTGCCTGCATCCTAGTTGCATCTTCCCTAAAGGGTTTTAGTGGAACAGTCCTTATGTCCTCCTCGTTCTCCAAAGCAAAGGACCTGTGATGAGTTCTGGTCATATGGCAAGGCATGTAATTGGGAGAAGGATTTGTGGTGGACGGGAAGGAGAGCTTCTGGAACCAGCTTGCACTTCTCTGCATTCACAGAGGGTATAACCCACAAACAGCATTTATTTACTTCGTGGTGCTGTATGGTGGCTGACACATGCAAGTTTAAGTTATGTAACCGTATCATTTTTTGTAAGTATCTTCTAAATTTTTATCCTTTTGATTAAATGGTTGGAAATATAAGATATTTAGTTCCATGACAACTGAACTCCCCACAGTATTTATTTCTCTAAGAATTTAGCCTTCTTTTCCAAATCTTCTTGTAATATCCTATTTTTGCGATTTCTTTTCTTTTTAACTGTGGGGAAAAGAAGGAGCATTTCTAGTGAGCTCACTGAAAGCTGTCAAATAAATGCATTGGCAGATATGTTCATGTTTAATGGCTCAAGGAAGTGTTACTGACAATTCTAATCATAGAAGTTTTTGCAGGTACACTCAAACCCTGATTATGCAAGGTCAGTTCACATAATCACACCAGGTTTCTCTTTCCACGGTGGTTTTTTTTCAAAAAAAAAACAAAAAAAAAAAAAACAAAAAAACCAAACAAAAACCAAAAATCTGATGAGCTCATTTGGAGATGTAAGAGCTTATTACAGGTTAATGTGATTATTTTTAAATGCAAAAGACCATACAGTGAAAATGCTAAGAGCTTGAGGTGAGGAGGTGATTGCTAAATTATGGTGCTGAGAAGTCATTGCTTTAGTTAATAAATCAGAGAGTGGTTTGAAGACATGCAGGTTTATATTATTTGTATTTCCTCCTAAAATATTTTAATATTGTTGTCATCAGAGAGCAGAAACTTTGATCAATTTGTAAGTCTTTATTTTCTTACATTTCTGGTGAGAAATGAACATTGTATATAAAGTTTTATTCCTGGAGATGGCCCTAAGCAAAACACCCATCTTCTTGTTACGCAAGTCCTAGGCAGACTGCGCTCAGTTATACTCTAATACAAATGGCCTGGTACGCAACACACAGTACAAAGGGAATGTATACAATTTTATGAACAGGGTTTTTCTAAACCTCTCTGAAGTTAAAAGGAGTCCAAAGCAAGTATTTAGAAAGATAAGTAGAGGAACAACTATTAAAAAAAACAACAACAACAACAAAAAACACAAGCAAACAAACACAAACCCACAACTCTAATCTTAAAAGCCTTTTCCCTGTGAGTATTAGTAAAGGATAGAACTTTGTCAAATGCTTATTACTGCACTCACCTATAGGATGTACCTTTATTTTTTCCAAACAAATTTATTGCTTCAGTACACATTTGGTTAATGGGCTTCTGTGACATGGAAGTGCTACAGGGAGTCATTGTCTTCATCTCTTCCTGCTGTCCTTTAAGTCAATATTGGTTTATAGAGAAGTGTCACGGTGCAATTAATTTGTCCTTCGAAGAATTCAGATTCATAAATCAGCCTCTTTCTCCCTCTCTTTTTCTGCACGCTTCATGGTGAGGTAAACATTTGCAAAAGCCAAAACTGAAAAGGTTGAAAGGTCTAATTCAAGATGCTTATCTTAAACATACAAATTTATCCAAACCTTTGCAAGTTTACCTTTTTCCATGTGCCATTATGTTCTTTCCAACTCACTTATACTCCCTACCATTGTACTAATTTTTTTTGATGGTTCTTTTTGTTTGATATGGATGACGTAAGTTTTTTAAAAGCTACTCCAGTCTGCCTTGTACTGAACAGAATGCAAACCATTTCTGGATTCATTAAAGCTCAGATAAATACTTTCCTGCTTCTCTGTGACTTCCAGTAGTCCTCTTTAATCCTCTGTCTTGCTGAAATCCTTCCCCACGTATCCGAGAGGCTGGCAATCTCCCCTGCACTGGCTACCCTCTTCAGACCTTGTTAGTTCTTGGGAACCACAGGGAGACCCCAAGTGTGAGGATGTGAATGAAGTAGGCTACCAGAGAAGGTGACGGGTGGGGGACGTACACCTCATCGGTCACATCACATGTTACAATCAGGGCATACATCAGGTCAGGTAACTCACTAGGTCAGGTTGGGGGGTGGGGAGGAATGGAGTCTCTTGAGGTTTATAAGGCAGAAAGGAGAAGAATGAAATGCAAATGTCAAAGGCTGGGGGAAAAAGAACAGATGAATCTCAAAGGGACATAGACAAAAGATCTTAAAACAGAAAGAAACCAAATTTCTCAGAACTTTTTCAGAAATCCCTGACTCCTTCACTGATCTCTGTCTTCATCTGTAATCCCTTATTTGTCAGACTCCTTCAGCTCTCTCCCACGACTCCAGAGAAACTTGCATCCTCTTCTAAATCTGATTCTCATTCTGCAACGGTGGAAACTAACGATAGAGAGAAGAAGGTCTTGCCATTACTTCTTCTCTCGTACTTTGTTTAGAAATTAAGTAGTTTTTTCATGCCTTTTATTCTTCCAGATATTTGCTTTGATATTTGTTTTTTCTTTTGCTGCTCTTTTTGAGGACGAGATTGCCAGCATTTCCAGGTGCAGAGATGGAAGTTGTTGCATTTTGAGTCCACTTCTTGGGCTGTTCCTTAGTCACTGTGGAATAAGTAGAAAGTGATAATAGCAGCAAGTATTTCTAATGCTCTGCAGTTGATACTGCATCCTGGTGAAGTATATCTGATGAAGCTTCCCACTCCACCAAATAACTTTTTGGACATGTGTCATTATCACCAGACTGGAGTGATTTTCAGCCTTTGATACAGGAGATTCTATCTGTAATGGAAGGGGAATAAAACCTCTCCCTAATTAAATATTGCATGCTTGTTACAGCAGTGTCCTCATGATAAGGATTCAAAACCCCTTTTGGAAGAAGGAAAACCAAATTCAGGTTCCCACATCTTTAACAAATGCTTTACCAACAGCTCTAGAGAAAACCCAGAAGCACAAGCAATTCTGCTATGTAAGTACAAATAGAACTCACCCCCTTTAAAAGATGCAATTACTATATGACCAGTTCTGAAACTTTTGAAAGTTTTGTATTTTTGTAGAGTCTTCACACCCGTAATGGAAAGGTTACATTTCAGTGATTGCTTGCAAAGCAAAGGATGTGAACAATCCAAAAGGCCCAAGCCATGCCACCCGTTAATCCGTTTCCTGCATGACAGTACTCAGGAAACTTAAATTTAGGTCTTCAAAGAGTTCTTGGAGACTCCCACTGCAAGGGGTGATGTTCAAGCACAACAGCACCCTATCCATTGCCTGAAGCAACCAACCTCCATTATTCATAGAATCATTTAGGTTGGAAAAGACCTTTAAGATCATCAAGTCCAACTGTTAACCTAACACTGCCAAGTCCACGACTAGGCTGTGTCCCTAAGCACCATGTCTACATGTCTTTTAAATACCTCCAGGGATGGGGACTCCACCACTTCCCTGGGCAGCCTGTTCCAGTGCCTGACAACCCTTTGGGTGAAGAAATTTTTCTTAATATGAATTTCATTCATCCTAAACTCAGACAGTACATCCTTGAACATAAGCCTCTTCAAAACTGCTGTGCTTGTAGCCTTGTGCCTTTCGCACTATTCATGAAATAACAGAAATGGAGAAATTGCAAAGAAGAATGGAGAGCATTACAAATCTAAATGTTAACATGGGAACTCAAACTTTTTTGCTAAAAAGCAAAAATATGTAACAGGGAAAATATAAAAGGGAAAAAATGTAACAAGATTCTCTTTCCATTAGCTCTGCAAAAATTGCAATCATTAAAAAGAGAAACTTATGTATTTACTGACAATTTTTTCCTCTTTGTAAATACAAAAGCAGTTAGTGGCCTCACAGCCAAGTTTTGCCAAAGTGCCAAAGTCCTAATTTTTTTATAATCCCTGCACAAAGTCAGTAGAAAATTATAGGACACAGAACTCCATAAAACCACATCCATATCCATTTACATACGTGTAAACCCCTAAAAAAGAGAAACGCAGTCATAGTTATCAGAATATTTCCTACAGGTCTTAACATTCATATATATCAAGTGAGTGAAGTGTGTCTAAATCATGAGTGAGCATCTCAGTCCCACCGTCATGGTTTAATCCAGATCTTAAGCTTCCAAGGGTAGAGAAATAGTCTCTCAAATATTATTTTCATATCTGTCAGTCACCTACATAGATGTCATTACAGGTGGTAAAATAAGGCCTCCTGAACACTCAGGCCAAAAAAGGGGGTTCCCGTTAGAAGGTTAGCTAGTAAAGTTTAAAAAATTACTTGCCATTTATTGCAGAATAAGTTTGTGTACAAATGTTGTTACAGCAAAATAAAATTCTCTGCAAGTTCACACCTCCTCTTATTTTATGGTGGCTTGTTTATAAATTCATATTGTAAAAGAGCAGTTATTCAAAGTACCATGATTTATTTTAACTAACCTTAAAAAAGGAATGAGGGGTCCAGAAACACTTCCCCAAAGTTAGATCTATGATGGAAGCAAAGAAGGAATTGAAGGGGAAGAAGAAGGAGGGGAAAAATGTAGGGCAAGTTCAGAGCAAGCTTGGGGCAAGCCATCAGGACTGGGATTTAGGAATAAGAAATGTGTAACTAAACTTTCTACTAGGGCTGGCTGAAAACTGAAATTTCATTCCTTAGATAATGCTGCTGTTATAGTGTGGTGGTTTTTTTCCTGAGTCAAGATGAAAAATCAAAATAACTAACCTTTTTTTCACAAAGCAATGTTCAAAGAAAACAATTAAAAATATTGCTTTTTTTGTTCAATCTGTCATTGCAGTGTCTCTCTCTCTCCCCCCTCAAAAGTGTTTGTCTTATAATTGTCAAAAACATCTCAACAGAAAGCTCTACAACCAGCATTCAGAATTGAATATTATTCTTATGCGATCGTCTCTCTCTCCAGTATTTAAGATGTTTTAGAAGTGAAATATAGGTGGGAAAATGTGTTGATCCATTGTATGCAACCGTGAAAGAAAACCATGCAGCTCTGGTAGTTACTATTAATGATACCATGGAAGTTAGTGCTAAAGTATAGACACCTGATTTTGAGAGAATTTGTTTACCCCTGTTTAAAAGCTAGGTATCCCCCTAATTGATACAACATTGTTTTAAAACTCAGTTAAAGGGGATTATGAGAGTGGAAGTTGTTGGTATCCTTATTGGTGAGACAGAGTACTGCAATTCCTTCAGCAAATGGGGTAATTTTTTCCTAGCTGCGTGTTCCAGACAAGCTGAGATCAAACATCCTGATTATTTTTGGCAAAAGCTGAAAGCTGAAGCTTACTGAACTATTCTGCAATATTACTTACTGTTTGGCTTCTTGGGACTTTACACTGTTTCTACTCAGTACTCAGCTGGAACTACTTTCCCAGAATTTCACTGGAAGATTTTTCTGCCAGTTTAATCTCTATTTGTTTCCTTTTTCTTGTTTCCCTGTGATCCTATTTTCCACAATAGTTAATAAATTCTTTACTTTTTTTTTTTTTTTTCATTTGTGTAACAAGCGTTCTATGACCAAGCAGAAACGCCAGGGTTGTTCTTTGTATAGGGATCTACCTGTCTCTTAGGGATGGATATTAATGCCATGTCTGGAAGTAGATCTATGTTTAGAATTACTGTTTTATGAATTTGGCTGTATGATACCAAAAAAAGAAATGATTGGGTGTACTTTATACATCACCTTACCTAATGCTTAATGATTAAAGCAAATGCCTTCTCTTTTTCTTCCCTTAGGCCATTCATTTTCTTTCCGTTTTAAATCCACGGTCTCTGTTAGATAGCTTTTTATGACAGATGTTAATTATTTTCTCCTCTGATAACAGAAAGTAAAAACCTGAGCTTAATTCCTTGGTTGAGCTATGCTTATAGTTTATTTGCGGCACCAAAATGAAAAACCTGTATTTATAACCTGGAGGAACTGCAGGTAGAATAAAGTTGGGTGACTTAACATACTGTTTGGATAGCGGACAGTATTTGGTGAAGTGCTTTATAGGAGGCAGGTGGGGCAGACTGCTATTTTGCAGCCTCCCACATCAAAGTGTAGTGCCTTTCCTCTCTGCCGTTAAAAAGAACTGATGGGAATCGGAGAATGATAGACAGTCGTCTTAATTCAAGCCTTTGAAAGTTAGATAGCCTCAACCTATTAATAAAAGAAGAATATTGTGACCATATGGCTCATCTGTCCCATATTTGGCTTCAAAATCATGTGATGGTACATGCACACACAGAGACTGCATTCACGTATCTGGGAATTGCCGGTGGTCATAAAGTACTAACATTTTTCTTACTCTAAAATGCCACATCAGAAGAGGCTGACTACAGCTTAACAATAACTTATTTTCTTGTTTGTTCTTACTAAAAGCTTTGCTGGTTATGAGTGAGGTACTTATACTTTTAGTTCTTTCAGAAGGAATTTTTTGATCATCTATATTTGCTTTGTACAATGCTAGCCTGTAGTGCTACTGAAACGCGTTCAATTACAATAGCGAATAATAATTTATCTAAGCCTCATTCCAAAATAAATGAGTAGTCAGATAAAATCCCAAAGGTCAGGGAACAAGGTGAAGCAGGCCACCTGGTCCTGGAGTTGCGTGGGAGAAACGGTCTCTCAACCAGAGACACTTAGGGTGGGGAAAAAGATCTTCCTGAATTGATCATCAGTAGGGCATCATGCTGCTGGGAGGCTTATGATGTGTAGATACTGCTAAGACAGGAGATGAAAATGAGTTGAGTTCTGCAAACATCAGTCGGTGAATCTGGATAGATTTGTAAGGACACCAAAGAACTTGAACACAATCCAAGTTTTAGACAGTTTCTGTGCGATTTTACAGCATCTGCTGGAGTTGGTGCAGATCCAAAGACTGAGCTTGAGTCTAGTCTGGTGCCCGTTTCATGAACGGAATGAGATGGGATTGACAACAGAAATCTAACTTGGAGGGAAAAAGGGTACCTTCTGCCGTTAATTTGTACGTGCTGGACCAGAGCTGAGCAGATACACAGGACTGCATTCCACCTTTACAGCCCTTCTTCCCTGATTCCAAAACGATGAGGAAATGTTTCCAATCTCCTACATAAACTAATGCAGATTAATTACAGTTCTGCCTTTTGGTTTTGTTTCTCACTGGGAAGGTTGTTTTATGGGAAGCATTAGCTAAACGGGTGCTTTAAATACACCCACTCCCTGGCCCTACTCTGAGCTGACTTTTAACTATAGAGCTATCTCAGTAACGCTATGCCACTTAAGTGAGCCTTATGGTGGGGCAAATCCCTAGTATCTTTATTCTCCTTCCTAATTATTGCAGTCAGAGGAGTGCATGGCAAGAGAATTGGAGCCTCTGATTTGGGAACAGAGTGTACTTGATTTGAAATTTTGAAAGGAACTCCACCCTAAGACATTCATTTCAAGAATCACTTGTTCTTGGAAGGCGTGTGTACTGTTCATTGACCAGAGCTTGATTCAAATATGAAGTCAATGTGTGATTTGAAATGTTTGCCCTCTCACAGGGCTGGACATGCTGGGGTACATGCTGCTGGTTATTGTCTGTAATCTAAATCAGACTTCAGTTGTGCAACTACAAACAGGGAAGTGACATTTCCTTACAGACCTTTCTAGCTTTAAAGTTACTGCTTTAGCCTTGCAAAACAAAGATGATTAGCCTGTCTGACCTTACGAGCCACGTACGAAATCTTCATATGGCTGAGCTGTATTTGACCAAGTACGCTCTCTAGGAGCGTGGCAAAGGGTGATGGGTGCCCCACAGCACATTTCGCATGTGCCATAGTTGGGAGTTTGGCTGAGCCCCATCCTGACCTGGTGATAGCAATGTCTGCTGGCTCATTTCCTCCTACCAGTCACAAATTCTCTCTTCTACTGCTGCTCTTTGCTGGTGACATGTTCTTATCTCAGCACAAAAGTTACAGCTGAATTGCTTGCAAGCCCGATGTAGCTTGAGGGCTACAGGTTGGCCACCTCTGTTCTATGAAAGAGGAGAAAGTCTTTTGTCAAAAATGAAAGTGCTTCTCACTGGTTGGAAAAGCAGTTTCACTTCTGCTGAGAATGCAAATGTAAAGATGTGTACCGGTCTTGAGGGAAAGTAGAACTGTCAAAATTTTCCTTTAATAGAAACACTGAAGTAGTTTTGTGTCAAGAACGTCCTAATGTTATATGTGAAACACACTGACATGGTGTAATATTATATATATGTAAAAAATACTGTATGTTCATATAACGTTATATGCCTTGTAGTACGTACGGGTTTTACTGGATATATCACTTCATGAAAAAATTAAAGGTTGTAGTAAATACTCATATTGTAACTGAAAAGGTACTACTAAAGAAGTTAGCTGTCCCTGTCTACAATTTGCAATATATTTGCAATCTATAGCTACAGACAATTTTGCTTACTTGGAATTATCTGGCTCCTGTATCCTAATGAGAAAACTGAAAAGGACTTTGTCTCTGAAATTTTAACACAAATACATGTTTCTTTCAATAGGGAAGAGGACAGGAAGGAGAGGAAATTCTTGTAGTATTTTTTTTTTTTTCCCTCTTGCACTATTTCTTCTTCTTTCTTTTACTTTCCGCTCCTTCATCTTCTCTCGATCATTATTTTCTTCCACTCCCCAAAGAGGTTATAGCAGGTGTGGACTTTTATCAGCTTGCAGTTGCCCAAGCAAATGGAATATAATGCTGTTTCACAGTTTAAGGGAGGGGCGGGGAAGGATGATGGGCAACTCACAAGTTATATTTTGCCAAGTGAAAATTTTCTAGGAGGAACTTACCTTTTTAAAAGTGTAAAACATGTACTATTCCATTGGAAATCTTATCAGAGTTGTAAGTGCACAGAGCTGCTAAAAATCAAGTCCGTATAGCCATAAAGCTCTGAGACAATATACTCTGTACTAATAAGAGATTCTTTCTGGCATACTTGTATTTGGGGGCAGGGGTGTGGAGAGGGCTCTTTTTTCTCAGAGAAAATTACTTATTTTCCAAGTAATGTTACATTTTTAGAACGTTCATGTTGATTATAAGTAGACTTTCCTACACGAATCTTTTTTGTAGTGACTGCGAATGGTTTTCATAAAGTTAAAACTTTTTTCCAACACTGTTTTTGGTGTGTTTCTCAATTCCATTTAATAATACTAGGAGTAATACGTACTGGGAAGGTCAAGGCAAAGGGGAGAAATGAGGCTTAACAGAGGGTACTAGTAAACCATTCTAAATTGATTAGGAAGATGAAGGAATTTAACACGTTATAGATAAACTCTATAAAGAGAAATAGTAGCTATAAGAAAAGTTCAAAATGGCAACAGATATAGTCAGCAAACATAGACAGGAAGATAAGATGGTGTCTGTGATACAGTGATAATAGAACACATATTGTGTAATGCTCAGGGCTGTTTTATCCAGATCATTCTTCACCTTCATATACCTGTCTGGCTTTAGAGGAGGCTAGTTATAGATTGATAGATAGATATGTGCATATGCACACACATCAAAAAGCATAATTTTATATTTTTTCCTATCTAGAAAATACAAACGTATCAATAATTGTATGTTGAGTTCCAACAACAAGACAAATTCGCTTCCTGGTCACACACGCACAAATAAAAAGCAGTCATAAGTGCAGTAGCCACTCTGTCATTGTAGTTTATTCTTGGAAGATATATGCTGAAAGTATACATGTTAACTATCTCTACTCTGTAATTTGCAATGTATTCACAAACTATTGCTATATACAGTTTTATTTACATTGATGAATACTACTTCCAAAGAGAAAAATTAAATAAACTTTCTTATCATATGCAAGAATAAAGAAGCGGGTATAGCCTTCTTTAATTAGCATTTACAGCAATTTCAACACAGAGTTCAAAGGTGAAACGGACTTAGTTTTATGTACATTGGATCTTAGAATTATTAAAGACTGTAAAACTAAAATTCCGAGGCTGAATTTTTGAAGTAGAAAGAAACTGCATTTGATTTGATTTAGATGTCTGCAAAGCCAACTATAGCCACATCTATCTTGGGAATTGAATGCAAAATATTTTCATTACTAATCTGGTGTTGGTGGAAATGTTTTATGATTTTGGCATGCCTACTATCAGATTAAAATGCAGCAAGACAGTAACAAGAATGGGTTTATTATTCTTTTCTATTTCACTGCCTGTCTATAAGTGTCTCTGTGCAACTATTCTATTAATACCGTGACAGTGTAATTGGGTAATCAAAGATGTCTGTCTGGTTTTAAAAGCTCTCTAATAATCAAGGTGAGGTCAAATTGCCAACTGTTGTTCCCACAGATATTTTCAGGGACAAAATTGAATGTGTAGAATGTGAAATCTATATGTTGTATTAGATAAAATAATTAGCATTGATCTGAAATGAAACATCTGGTCTAGTATACACGTAAATTGTATATTTGGCAGCAGATCTTGTAAAGAGCATGAGATTTATCTGACTGAAGATCCTTTGTTATCAGAACAGCAACCAGTGTCTAGATAGGACAATGGATGTTTGATGCTGGTCATTTCTATGTTTACCACCCACCTCACTCTGTCTGTTGGTACTCCCACAATGACGATTTCCCAGAAGCAGTGTTTTCCCAGACTGTCAAGCATTTGCTCATTTCTCATACATAAAGCAGAGGTTCTCTTTCCAGCAGTTTATGGATATAAATAGAAAATATGGAGATATTCTCACTTAATAGGATATAGTGGAAGTACCTACAATGTTCTAAACCAGTCTCGTCTCTGGCTCTACAAGCAGCGGAGGACTACTTGACAGCATTACAGTTGACAGCCATTGCAAGATTTAGCATGTGATCACTGTGTTTTTCATGGAAACTTGGCAGAATGTGGCAAATTCCCTCTCCTTTTCTTACTCTCCCTTCCTTTTTTCCATACTTCACTACTGTACAAGCCATATCTCATTTCAGAACAGCAGTGAGTGACTTCAGACATTTCTGAGGGATTATTGCACTTGATGGGCAGCGAGATATCCAAGGCATCTAAAAATGCCCCAGAAATGCTTTCCTTGGAGTATCTCACTGCTCAAATGGGGCTAGCAGTACTCCATCTCACCTCCTACCTGCTGAAACCGGCAGATACTGAAAAAAGGCAAGATAACAGAGTTGTTCTTGTTCACAGTAGAGAATCAAAGCAGCACAGACTACCTCAGAAATAACTGAATCTGATTTATGGGCTTGTTCAGTCTCCCTGAGTTCCTGTTGACTTGGATGGGGAGGTAAGATTCATTCACACTTCACAGTCCATAGTCAGCTTCTTTGCAGGAGCTGACTAGCTATAGTTCGCTCGTTTGCTCTGGAGTATAGCTGATAAGAGAAATACAAATCTCTGGTTTTGCCTGCTGCTGAGAAACCATGAAGGGGCCATTTAAAGACACTAATTTAAGCAATTTAGGTTTGGGTCATATCCATTTATCAGAAGTCCAGTGTAGTGGAAAAGGCTTCCCCTCCTGAGGTGTTTTCCTGAGATTTACTGAGAGAGGCCTGAAACACCAGGACATACTTCAGAGGTTACTTCTGTATGAGTGAGCCAGACTGACTGCAGATGGAGAGGAGATGTGCCATGTTGCCTAGACAAGAGCGACAGCTTTCCGTGGGCAGTTTCCAGCGTGGGCAGTCACTGGCCGGAACCCCTGCCTTTACAGCTTCGCATCTCAATGGTTAGTCTGAGTTAACTCCTCGACTGGTTCCCTTCCTTAAATTTGGCCTTTTCCATTATGAGGGCATGATGTGAGAAAAAGCACAAAAAGTGATTGCCTCTTAGTGGGCACACCCTTTTGCTGCTGTGCTCAAACAGATAATTACAATACACTATATACAATGTTACTTGATGTGTTAATTATCATCTCAAACTGAAAACACAAGGTGTTCATCACTTTGCAGATGGAGGAAATAGTAGGTCTTGTCTGAATGGAAGTGGGCACAGGATTTGGCCCTAAATCAAGAAAGCTTTTTACTTTATAAAACTGTCAGGAAAAGGTTTCCGTATTATCTCTGTGCATTGTCCAGCACAGTGAAGCCCCCTTTTCCTTAAGGCACTGTCTTAGTAGAAATATTAACTATTAATAAAAGTTAAAAGACTTTTAAAAAGTTGTATGACTCAGTAGAAGAAAACCATCTGCCTGAAACTGTTCAGTCATTTGCAGCAAACTGCCTTGACTTTTTTAAATATAATGGAAAAAATAGCCTTTTTTTCTGGTTACTCCCTGAGCTGTTGTACTCCATTGGCCCTTTCTCACCTTAATTTTACCCCTCTCCTAGTATAAATCAAATGTTCTTTCTCAGGTACCATCTTATCTTTGGCTTAAAAATTCAATTTGTACCACAGGCTTTGTATAGCTTATGCCATACATGCCTCTCACAAACTTCGCAGCTACATGCTGAAGATACGGCAAGACTGGAAAAGTAGAAAAATTTTTTTCCTGCTTGACATGGATGTGAAAATAAGAACCCAGGTTTTCATCCTCCATCATGTTTTTATGAAGTGACACAGTCTTTTGTTATGTTTCCCTCTTTTGTATTTCAAAACTATCCAGAAATTGTCAAGACGTTGGCACGATATTTTCCCTTTTTGGCCTAGGAAGAATGGTCAAAGGATGCAACAATAGCTTTTATGTTCCATAATAATGCTCTTGCTAGAGTGGGTTTTAATAATTTCCATGCCTATTGAGGCCTGGTTTAGAATATATATCATAAAAACGGTTTCCCATCAATTTGAGTAAAAGGCAAGGGTGAATTTTCCCCTTGTGAACAGGCGTTTGCTGTAGAATGTCTCAGTGCACCCAAAAGTCTGCACTCCCCTGCTGGAACATGTAGCAGAGAAATGTGGATGCAAGGAAAGGGATAAAAAAGGGAATGAAAACCAATGCAGAAAAGGGCAAAGAGAGCTCAGAGAGCTTCTCTGTTGGACTATTTATTGCCTCATAGTTAGAGGTACCCCCTCATCTGCTGGAGAGCTATGCTGGAAAATAGTCTGCTGTCACCAGCTCTATGTGAGAAAAGACCAACAATTTATCTTTTTAAAAGCTTAACTTTTCCATACTGCTGGACTTCAAGAGACCACTAACTTGGAGGTTTAAAGTGAGCATAAGCTTTCCTGACTTTCTCCAGCAAATCACACTCTTCACGTATCCGTCTGCACTTCGTGCTCCTTCAGAACTCCCCTGAAGGAATTCCTTACTTGGGCAGCTTGGTATGTGATCAGCAGAAGGGCATGGCCTAAGAAACTGTAAAATTCATTTATATTCCAATGAAAACCCTGAACTTGAGATAAGAACTTGGTTGAATGGACCGTGACTCATAGAAGGAGGTTTCAGTTTACCGTTAATTTCTGTACATTTTCATGACTAGAAAAACTCATTCTTCTCAGTTGATTGAAGCCACTGTGGATCATGGGAAGTGATTATTTGTCAGGGACACCTCTAGAGCCACATCGGGGCAAAGGGCTCAGGTTGCCAAAGTGACCTCCTGGATCACTTGCTTGTGTTAACCAACAAGGAGCACGTCAGTCCTTCTGCTGTCCACGAAGCCCAAGGGGCTGCTGGGATATGGACAAATGCAAGAGTGTTCGTATTAATATTTACGGGTAAAGGGATTGAAGTTGTTTTCTCTTATGGAGTACAGGCCTCTCCTTTAGCCTCATCAGTAAACAGCAACCTTCATATAACAATTTGGGGGGAGCGGTATATTCTTTTACAGTTTTATTGGTGGTTCTGACTGCTATGCAAAACCATACCATAGCATACATGGGAACTCTTTCAGGAGCAGAATGAGTCACC
>NW_009604360.1:23935-32505 GCF_000690535.1 Cariama cristata | reverse complement strand
AACCGCTGTGCGGTGAAGACGAGAACCTATCTTGCCAGAGATGAGAGGCCACCGTGCAAGGTCAAGGTCATTGCAGAGGGCGGTGCAGATGCTGCCTTCAGGCGAGCTAGTAAGTCATCTAGTGGGGCGGGAGCACACAGGCAGCCAGGCCGTTTTCTTGGCAACCTTTGTGTCTTAGCTCCAGGAAGAGCTGGAGTATTTCTGGTGTAGGCTATTAATGGATAAAAAGCATGTGAACTTCAGTGGTCAGTCTGCTGCGTAAAGTCCCAGGGCAAAGATGAGCAAGGAGCACTTTAGAAAAAAAAAAAGCGAGGGGAAGGGGGGAAAAAAAGACAAATTGAGCCAAGTGGGGTCTGTACTTTGTTCTTATATTTTTACTGGCAGAAATGCTGCTATAGTCTTTTGCAAAGCTTTAGAGTTCTCAAATTATTGTGAATCATTCTTGGATCAAGCTATCAAAATAGTTTTTTAAAAACTTAGCAGATTCAGAATATGGAAATTATTATGGCATATAGTAGACAATCCCAAGATTTGTTTTAAAACTTTGGGGTCTTATAAACAGACTCTTTTGTCGTCTTAATATTTGTACTCTGTAATTAAGTCTCCTTGAAAGATATGGGACATGACTTTACTGTTTTTCTGTCTAAATTCTTATTTTGCTTCTGTGATTTCAGTATCACTTGATCACTACAGTTATTATTATGCTCATGTTTTTGTGTAATCATATATTCCAATTTTTGCCATACTGAGTTCCCTGTGTTGAAAGCATTTTATAGAGGAGAAGGAAGAGGGATGCTGAAAGGCAATAACTTTTTTGTTTAACAGTCAAGAAGTACTTGGTGTATTAATTTAATTTTTTCCTATTTCATTAAGTGAAAAGTAGGGAGGGGGGAAGAAGAAGACCTCTTTTGGTCTTAAGGAACATAGTGTGGTGGTGTAAGTACTTTAATAGATCTGTACAGTAGAAGTCAGAAGTACTTGTTACTGGTAAAGAAAAGTATCAAACAGGAGACAACCCAGCTCTATGTTTGCACTGTGTTAAGGCTAAGGCTTTTTTTTTTTTTTCCATATTATTCTTTTTAAAACAAAACAAAACAAACCACAAATATTTGATATAATTTTCTTTTAGTTTCACATAGTGTAATTGTTTTAAAAGACCTGAACTAGAAAATGAGATAAAATTAAAAAATACATGCATTTAATATATTTCAACTTGAGAGCCAAATAACCATCTGATGTATACCTATTCACGTCCTTTCAGCCAGTGGGAATACGATGGTGTGGGATCAGTTCCTGATCCATCAAGGTCAGTCATCTAAACAGTCTGTAAAAAAAACGTTTGCAAGGCAAGACCATCCCTTAATTGCTAGTGGAGGCCAGTGACATCTGCAAGTGGATAGGCAAAACTGTCATAGGGCCAAGAGCAGAGCCGGTTCAGAGCATCTGGTAAAGATCAGGGAGTGTTAAACTCTCTGCCTGTGATGCAGAACCTTGTCCGTTAACCGCGGTCCTGTGTAACAAGTTGCACAAGCAAATGCAGATTTGAAGACGGCTCATTAGGTGGCTGCTTTGCAAATGCCATTCTCTGCCTTCAGCTTTAGTGCAGTATCAGACATTGCGGGGGCTAGAGGGTTAGTCTGAAGCACTTTTATTTGAACTGTGTAAGAGCAAGAATATTACTTGGACTTTCTCCTTTATGCTTTTCTCTATATGTATATGCATATATTAATCAGCTGCATACAAAGATAATCTGGTTTGAGTATCTGTAAATTATAAGGATAGTGTTGAACAAGTAATTGTATATTTGTATAATAGAAGTTCTCACAATGTTGCAATAAATGTGAGTAATTACAGCTCTTGGAAGGACTGGCAAGCAAAATTATGAAGCCATGCGAAACACCCTTTTTAGTTTTTTGAAAAATTCAATTTAGTAAAGCGAGATATGGATACTGCTAACTGATTGTAATGACTTTGAAAAAGAGTTTCTTACATGTGAAGCGGGTCAGGAAATTCACAGTTTAGTAATACAACCTGCATTGTATATACGATTCAGTTTGGCTAATATTCTTCCTGTTTTCAGAATTTGCATTTATGTTGGTTATTTTCTAGTTAACAGAACCACACAATTCACAGACATTAAAATCTAGTACCTTGTTCAGATCTGTCCTCCTGCAGGTATAATGGATAGCCCCTTTGATAACTGTATCCTAAACTGATGCCAAATTGGAAATTAGGCCCCAAAGTTGCGTATCGACATTTACCTCCAGTGACAGGTCACAGCTCTTCAAAGTGCCCCACTGCAACATTCCCCTGGGCGAGCAAGGCAGAAGCACACAAGCAGTGAGTGCAATGAAATAACCTCACTAATACGTAAAGCCTTTATCAGAGTTCCTGTTGAAGGTCTTTTCTGACTGCCTACTAATATGCCAGGGTAGGGTTTCAGCAATGAAACATCTGAAGAGAGGACTTCAGGTTTTATGGGGTTTTGTGCAGGTACTTGTGCTGCAGTTCTCCCCGTGGCTGGAAGCAGGCAGAACCGGTGCAGCTTCTGTCGTCCTTTCAGCTTTTGGGGTTCCCTTTTGGTGGCCTAAATTTAGGAGATGGACGTGAGCGAATCTAGTATTAGTCTCAGCTCGGATTGAGGAGGTTTACCTCCTGCCAACACCTGCAAATCAGGACATTTGCTTGGTTATGACCAGAATGAAATGCCACGGTAGAATGTAGTTAAGGCAAGGGCATGGCTCTGGCTCCCACGCTGTGAGCAGTGGTGGTGGCACAGACAGAATTGGGCAGGCGTGGGATGAGACAGTGCTTGGTCCGATTAACTTCTTGTATCCTATGACCTGTCCTGATGAATTCAGCCACCAAGTAAGTATGGGGAAGGCTGCCTGCCACTTACTGCCTTTGTTGGCATGAGGTAGAGAGAAGGGGGACCAGGGACTGAGCTGTGGCTTGGCGTGAAAGCGTCGGACAAAGCCAAAACCCTGAGAAGCAGAGGAGGGTTTGGGAAAGCTGGCAGAGTGGGAAGCTAAAGAGAGAACTGCCCCTCTAAGCAGGTTGTATCTAACAGAAGCTATTTGTGGTGTTGATTTTTAGAAGCCAAAAGCTGCTTGGAGTTGAACTTACCTTGAAGCTACTTACTGAAAAGCTGAAAGGCCCTGTCTGATCCTTTTGTTGCTTTATCGGGTTGTTCTGGGAAAACAATTGCTTCATATGTTATATGGAGATCAGCTTTGACAGTATTACGTTAATGCAGGTCTCAGGGCAGATAGCAGCTGAGGCAAAAATGTTGCATAGGAAAAGTTGCCTCATAACAGAGTCCTACATAGTAAGTTTTGTAGTTAGATTTATTTGCTGAGAAATCAAGTAATCACTGATGTTTCATGCAAGTGTCTCCAAAGCTTGGATTTAACTGGATCATATCAACTGAGGGAGAAGAAACAGAAACAGCTTTCTAAAGCTGGAAAAAAACGGGACAGGGCAGGAGTACAGTACAGGAAGAAATGATGTGTGATGCACATGGCATCTGATTTCAATATGATGACTTTTTCCACCCTCTTTGAAAATGTATCTGGAGTATGCCATTTGTTTTAATGTCCACAGATTGCTTGATTATTAAATTAAACATGACCTCTCTGTTCCTATCAACTTAAGAAAGAACTGCTGCTTTTGTAACTTTATAGATGGTTTCGTCAAGTAGATTTATAACCCATTTATTCAAATAATTCTTATTATCTTCAAAAGTTATTCCAACAAGTCTGGCACCTTGCAGTAGCTTTGTACCTTTGCTGTAATTTAAGTAAAGAGTTTGAAGACGATTGTTTCTTTTCCTCACTCCGAGATACAGACTTTCTGTCCTTACCCCTATCTATTTTTCCTCTGGTATTCTGGCTGCCAGTTTTAGTTCCCTTGGACAGCACTGTGGCCTTTGAAGTCAGAAGAAGAATGTATCTTTCCACATGATCAATAGGCATTTGGCCACCAAGTCTCCACAACACTATTTTTAAAAATAATTACAGAAGTTTCCTCTGAGAGAGAGAGGAGAATAAATTCTGGAATGGCTAGGCACTCATCAGATGAGGCTGAGATAAGCAGATAAAATAGGGATGCTGGATCAAACTGCTACAGCATTAAATTTTTATGCTTTTACTTTAAAATTTTTTGCTGGTTAAGTTAACACTTGGCCCATTTGTACTGTGTGTTTAGGGTTTGGTTTTTTTATTTTAACATATTCTTCTTTTTCTCAGTTGTTCGTAACAAGTAATGAAATGCCAACATCTCCCCTTACACTGTAGCCTTTTAAGACGTGTATCCCAGCTGAGACTGGCACACAGAAGTTAAGCAGGCCCATCTTGTCCAGGGCAATGCCGGGGCTACCACAGCCAAGGATCCATGGGCTCAGCTTGCCGGCACAGGCCAAACACTAATACTCAGGAAGGTTTAGAGGACTAAGACACAAATGCAAACTGGGGGGAGGAGGAGAGGAAGCATGAGAAAAATGAAGATGTGGCTCATTTAAAAAAAAAAAAATCTCGTTTGTATGAGATTCAGAGTATAGCCAAAGCTGGCAGTGTGCCTGCAGTGTATCCTTCCAGAGAAGCCTATAGATGGACAAATTTACTAGAGGGATGTGTAATGCAGCTATGATCTGCTTGAAAGCCAACAAGACTGTATGTTGCATATACCTAATAATATACGTCTTTTTTTTTTTTTACAAATAGCATTTCTTTGAAAAAATAAATGCCTTAATCATAAATTAGATTGTTGCCATTTTAGGTAATTCTAATTTCTTTCATTTAATGCAGGCTAGAGATATCACATCCTCATACTCTCACAAATAAAAAATGAAGTGTTTTCAGTGTAACTATTTTGTAGAAGTAAGGGATCTAGTCATGAATTACTAAAAGGATGAATAAGATGACAGTAAGGGCTAACAAAATGTATAGCTATTTCTAATGATGAGCGAGCCTCAGGAATATGTGGGATAAGGGAATATAATAAGAACAAATATGGTAATCTACCTGACAACAGAATAGAATTTTTCAGTTGGAAGGGACCAGCAATGATCATCAGGTCCAACTGCCTGACCACCTCAGGGCTGACTAAAAGTTAAAGCACATTGTTAAGGGCACTGTCGAAAAGTCCCTTACACGCTGACAGTCTTGGGACATCGACCTCCTCTCTAGGAAGCCTGTTCCAGTGTTTGGCCACCCTCTTAGTACAGAAATGCTTCCTAATGTCCAGTCTGAACCTCCCCTGATGCAGCTTTGAGTCATTCCCACGGGTCCTATCACTGGATCCCAGGGAGAAGAGCTCAGCACCTCCCTTTCCACGTCCCCTCCTCAAAAGGCTGCAGAGAGCAATGAGGTCGCCCCTCAGCCTCCGTTTCTCCAAACTAGACAAGCCCAAAGTCCTCAGCCGCTCCCTCCAGGCCATCCCTTCCAGCCCTTCACCAGCTTTCTTGCCCTCCTCTGGATGCATGCGAGGACCTTCACATCCTTCTTAAATGGTGGGGCCCGGAGCTGCGCACAGAGCTCGAGGTGAGGCCACACCAACGCTGGATACAGTGGGAAAATCACCTGTTGGCTGGTGATGCTGGGTTTGATCACCCCAACAATGTAGATTATGTCTTCTACTTGAGTCTCCTTGCCTGCAGTCAGAGACCTCTGGAGGCTATGCAGCTGGGCTGAGATCCTCCCCTAAACGTATGGAATAGGAGATCAGGGGTTTAGCAAATGGCGAATATCAAGTGATTCAAAGTTTAATTTTAAAATGTGAAGGTGTGCTCATCCTTAGAAATAAATCTTTTACAAGCTTGCTTCTTCCAGGGTCTGTATGAAAACCAGGAATGTGCAAGAACAGGATTTTTCAGAATATTGAATTATACCAAATATACAGGGTTCAGAAGTTGAAAGCAAGGCTAGCCCAACTGTTTTCAGGCTTTAAACATCGGCTCAGGTGTGTTTGGTATTTTAGGGGGAAGTTTTCAACTCATTGATTTTAATCCATGTCAGTTTAATATATTTTGCTTACTCTGTGCGTATTGTTACTTTGTTAATTGAATTCTCACTGTGTTTTGATTTCATACACACAATTGTACTGGGTTATTCAGCTTTTAACTATTTGTGATAAAACAATTTCAGTTATCAATATGAAGAGTTACGCATGCTGTCCAAAAAAACCCAGCAAAAGAAACACTGAAAAGTATGAAAATTAAACCAAAACAAATGGCAAAGAATTTCCGGTCCCTGACGGTATTTTTCTTGTGCCCTTATGGTTACTGCTGTATGAGAACTGGTCACCTAGAGGGAAGTCCTTAAGGCAAATGCTGCCATCTAGAGAGAAACAGAAAGAAGGAGCACAATTTTTAGTGATGCGATTTTTATTTCCAGGGGGCCCAGGAGAAGCTGGACAAGAATCCACAGAATGGACTGCAGCATCAGAGATGGGAGCCAGCGGGATGCCTTTCCAGCAGCTATTGACTGCAAATAGGTAATTCCCACAGACACTGAGCAAAAAACCACTGAGAAAATCCTGACAAAGGGGTTTGAGTACATATCAAAGATAGCAAATGCTGCCTCTTAGCCAGTTAAAATTATTTCATATTGCACATTTTTTCCTTAGCATTTCCTTTTTTTTTTTTTTTGAGAAAAGCTTTTAATCTAAATTTATTTTGTTTAAAGGAAGAAATGCAAAAGAAGCTTGCAGTAGTTGCTATTTATTGTTCATCTGCCTCTTTTTTTTTTCCCATCACAAAGCCTCTCTGTTTACTCTTCAGCTGGTTTTGAGAATTAGGATTGCAAAATTCAAATAGAGTGACAAACACAAAGAAACCACTGAAAATACCTGAAAGACAAGAAAGAAAAGTGGGGATTTACCTTGTCTCACTATATTATGTGTGCAGCTATATAAACATCCCAGCGTGTTCAAAGACTGAGCTATGCATGTTAAGCCTGAATGGCAAAAATGAATTCTTATAGGTACTTTCAAAACTCTGCGAGCAATAGCATTTCTCTGGGTATAATGAAGATGACTCATTATGAGCGAGTGACTTGGAAGAGCTTGCAAATAATGCTACACATGCTCAACCTTGTTGTTCCCACTTATTTCACTGAAATTATTTGTACAGAGTTAACCCTGAGTGATTCAGAGTTCCAGTCTGAAATGTGGAAATGAATAAGCACAGTAAAAATAAGTGTAGCTTTTTTGTTTCAATATTGGTGTGTAAAACAATGTAATGAGTTAGCAAGTTCTCCTTGGGGTCTATTTTTAATGACTAGTTTTCTTTAATGTGGTATCTTGTTAATGGCAAACTGTATGTTGCCTTGGTAATGATGTAGATAGGCAGCACGTGAGAAGGAAAATAAGGCAACTTCTGTGTACCCGTAAGTACCCAAATAACATTTGCAGTCTGAGACTTTGGGATAGCTTAGCTGCTTCTCCCTAAGTGAGTGGTGTCCTGCAAGTGGAAAAGAAGTATGGGAGAACCCTCAGTTTTTCCAAATATATGCATATTTGCTGAGAAGTGTGCTTACAGGGTGGAAGAGTTTGTATTTTCCTCTGAAAACTGTGAAGGGGCTGGAGGAACTTTGAAGAAGTACTAATAAGCATTCCTGTATTTCATGTATATTTATAACATATATAATGCTAGCAGGTTCCCTGCGACTAAGGAATTTGCTGAGATTGAGGGAAAGATATTTCTCTTCATTTTTTATGCAAACTACAAATGTAGAGATCTTCAGAACTCTGTAGTGCGCTCAGAGAAAATCATCTTACAAAGCAACACTCTTTTTAAACATTAGTTGATAACTGGGGCATTTTCCTAGTGGTTGTAATGCATATTGGCATCGGTGATACTCTCCACCTGGAAACATGTTCATCCTTCATATTTCATATCCAAAACCTTTTCTGCTTTACGATTATATTGTAAATTGCTCAAGTACAACCCATACACGACACGATGGAGTCAGAGGAAGGCTAGTTCTGCGATACGCCATAAAATATTCTGAAATCACAGAACAGATTCTTTTTTTCTCCGCACTTCTTCCTGGACTTTTGATACTGACATTTGTATCCAAAAGCCTAGATAGGTTAAAATTACTGTTCCTTTGTTCTTTCAGCTAGGATGTTAGCTGGGTTTTAAGCACCAGACGTGGTAACTGTCGCAGCCCAAAAGCAGTGCTTACCAGCCATTTTTATTTCATTGATGGGGAGGCCTCAGGCTTGAGGTTGCAATAGAGGAAGCTCAAGCTATCCCTTTAACTACGCAACAAATACAATATGTTTTCAAATATATTTTCTTTCTGACTGCCATAGAGGATTAGAGAAATGAAATATACGTTTCATAGTGATGCAAGGGCATGTTTTGAAGTGACAGTTCCATATGTTATCAAAAAAAAAATAAAAAGGAAAGAAAATCACAGATGCCTGAAAATGATGGGAAGCTTGTGAGTTTCCACAAACAGATGAAAACTTCCCAAAGGCAAATTCCCTGCTTTCATAAAAATGCCCATGAGTGTCTTCTATTCTCTAGCATATGGTACTGCCTGTAATGCACTTCAGCCTTCCAG